>NW_027480878.1:42500-45000 GCF_051401765.1 Calliopsis andreniformis | reverse complement strand
ACGAGTGCGAAAGCAAACGTGTTTTCCCATTCGCATCCCGCTCCCGGTGTTTCTTCGTCTCTTTACCTCGTTGTTCTCTCCGAACCGTCCCGCGGATGTGGACCCTCTCTTGAGAAAGAGAGAGGGCCCGGGTAACCTAGGACGCGACACGTATCCCGCGTCGATGTGCGGCCGTAGGGTACGTATTCCTGCCGTGTGAACAACAACTGTGGACCGGCTGTTAACAGCTTCGACTTTCGTGAGTCTGACTCCCAAGAATAATGAATTTGTGTGTGAATTTAACGGGATGAGAAAGACCGATCGAAGCCGGCTGCGAAGTCCGTTCTCATCGGCTATCCAAATCAGGAGGGGAATACGTACGTGCAGGGCGCTGCGACAATAAAATGGGGGGTGTCGTTTCAGAGGAGAACACCGTGGATGTACGTGGTTCACTTGATCGGGGTATCCCCGTCGGCTCCAATCGTACTCTCCAGGTTGTGATCCTAGGTTTTTAAATGTACTCTACGCCTGGCCGTTACGGGAACCGTTCGCAATTGCGTGGCGGTCTCCGTGCGGAACCGCATCCCAGAGACCCCTGTGTCGTCACTTTCGTTCGTTCGTATCTTACGTTCGGACGAAGTGTCGCGACGCCCGAACCTCCATCGACCGTGTGCTAGTTGGAGGCGCGGGTCTCGGATTCTTCCGAACCCGAGAACTATATACGAGTATGATATATATATATATACATGAACACAGAATATTAAAATACAACCCTGAACGGTGGATCACTTGGCTCGTGGGTCGATGAAGAACGCAGCTAATTGCGCGTCAACGTGTGAACTGCAGGACACATGAACATCGACATTTCGAACGCACATTGCGGTCCACGGATACAATTCCTGGACCACGCCTGGCTGAGGGTCGTTCACGTAACCTTAAGACTGCTTACGTTGGCATCTCGGTGTCACGTACGAGCGATTGTTGGACCGTTCGTCGGCGTTTGCCGCGGTCGCACGAAAACAAGCGAGAATACGCTCTAGACGTCATGGAGGGAAGAAGGTTGTGTGTACACGGCAGATGACTGGAGACATCGTCGTCATCGTCGTTGCTTTGTCGTTCCGGACTTGCGTGAGTGCTACTTTTCACACGGCGTCGTGAGTCGCTTAATTTGTCGACCGCCCGTGCGTGTATGTGCACCGCTCCGGACGCAAGCGCGCGGACGTACGATCATCGACCAGCCTCCGTGTCTCGCCAGATACCCTCGTGATTGTTAACAGACAGCGTTCGCTTTTCGTGCGAGTTTTCATCCGCGCTCCCGACGTAGTCTGAAATGATGCGTGTAAGAAAGAGGCGTGCGTAACCCGCAACGACACACAAGAGAGTTTGTCGTGAGACTACAGAGAAGGACAATGAAAGGGTGTGCGAGTGAGCATGAACACGAGATCGCGTATACCCCACCCGTGTAGTGTGGTGAAGAAATGTATGACGAGAAACAGAGCCCCAGGGATTCTAGAGGGATCGTCTTGTTGCAGGAACAACGCGAAAAGGAGGCACTCATTCGTCGAAACGATGAAGTTCCGGGATGCATCTTCCCCGGCCACGTTTCGGTCGAGTCGTTTGTGGCTCCGTGAATGTGTTGTGCTGTACTACAACTTGTTTCTGTATCCTGAATCCTCTTTGGCGAGGCTTACACAGCCGCCATATATATGACTCATCACATAGGGATGACTTCTCTCCTAGAAGGAGGAGGTGGAAAGGTAGCAGCGTCCGGTCGCCCCATGTCTTCGCGTTAGTCGATCGCCGAGAGAGACCGCGCGTCAAGTCCGGTCGTCCAGTCCACGAAAGCTATACAAAAAGCAAGCGGACGGGCGTTAAACCATACCGGCAGTCGCCTGGCGAGAGTCTCTCTCCTTTAGATCGAATTAAACGAGACGCGAAGATGCTTTGGTGTGGCGCATTAAGGACGATGTGACTTACTCTCCGCTGATCACTTCTGGCGAATGACGAGGAGCTTCCTTACCTTTGGAAACGCTGCTGTTGCGTTACGACAACATATTCCGAAGGCACACGGCGAAGTTGGGACGACGCATCGAACATGATCTCAAGTCTCTCTCTCATTTCCCATTTCTCGTAACATTCGTTCACACACTCTGCCTGGTCCGCTTCTCTCGGTTGTGTGCCCCCGTTGTACGAGGATTACGCCACAGCTTCTTTCGTCATTTTTACACATATATAAAATATATCACTCTACGTGTGTGATATATATTTAACACGTATACGACGACCTCAGAGTAGGCGAGATTACCCGCTGAATTTAAGCATATTACTAAGCGGAGGAAAAGAAACTAACAAGGATTTCCTTAGTAGCGGCGAGCGAACAGGAAAGAGCCCAGCACTGAATCCCGCGGTACTGCCGCAGGGAAATGTAGTGTTCGGGAGGATCCGTTTATCCCGTGACGTTGCATCGCGTCCAAGTCCATCTTGAATGGGGCCATTTACCCATAGAGGGTGCCAGGCCCGT
>NW_027480878.1:37500-40000 GCF_051401765.1 Calliopsis andreniformis | reverse complement strand
GAATGTCAACGTGAAGAAATTCAAAAAAGCGCGGGTAAACGGCGGGAGTAACTATGACTCTCTTGTCCTTCGCACGAAGCGCTGGTGCGATGGGCAGGAGAGTCATGGTTACGGGGGGTGGTGAAGCGCAACACAGGTCCTTGTGGCCCTTAAGCCTCTCCCACCCTAACAGGGACGACCTCCTCGTGGTCCCGCTGGGCCCTCACGCTTGCGTGAGGTGGCAGACGGTCCCTAAATGCACCAAAACCGTAAGGTTTTGGGAAGTGATCGGAAATAGCTGCTCCGTATTAGAACTCCGGCTCGCCGGCAACAGGCATTTTGTCTGTGAAGAGAAATAATCCTACAACATCAATACGTTTTAAACGTCGGACTGCTATTATGTTGACAACAAGGCTTGCTTTTTGGAACTGAGAGGGATTTCCTACTTATTTGTTTGTTGTTTCGTCGCGGTACACAATAATTCAACCAACAATGGCCTCAGGAAATAATAATGACATAGCCTCGGACGCAGTGCTCTCTTGTCCCGGAAGCGCTGTGGCGGACTCGTCCGCTTCGGAGGGGACAATCATTGATGACCCGGCAATTACCCTTGATAATGATGAAACCCCAAAGGTCTATGTACCATTAATGCAGGATACTATAGCATGCCCGTTTTGCCTCAGGACTGGGCGCCACTTTTCCTTTGCTGACCTTACTGACTTAGATAAGCACCTTAAGTGCCATCATTTAGAAAGCGATTTGCTCTGGGCCTGCGTCAGGTGCAACAAACCGTTTTCGAAGTTACACGGTGCTAGGTGCCATTTTCCAAAATGCTCAGGTCCTGCAGAAGCTCAAGAGCCGAAAGCATTCCAATGTGAGGCATGCTCAATGTCTTTCGGTACAATTAGAGGACTGTCCACACATGAGCGCCATGAACATCCGGCGATACGTAATTTGAAGCGACAGTCAAGACCTGAGCGTAGCAAAAGTGCAAGTGGTAACCACAAGAGGATTTGGACGGACGACGAAATTAAATTATTAAAAAGGCTAGATCAGGAATTTGCTAATCATAGGTATCCGAATGTGGAAATAAGGAAACACATACCTACCAAGACCTTGAAGCAGATTAGCGACAAAAGAAGGGACCTTCGAAATCATAGGACGAAAGAAGAATCCTTTAGTGCTATTGCTGAAGAGCTTAATTCTGAGGCGCCGTCCTCGTCCGAATATGAATCTGCGGACTCAGGTGACATCGAGGCCTCATTTAATGATAGAAGAGATACCGAGGATACTAGTTCTGATGAATGGCGTCAGCTACTCAAAGTGGCAATTGAAAAGCCCCATGATAAACCCCATGATGGATCTAATGCCCAAGCAGCAATTGTATTGGAAGAGTTTCAAAACGACTTCAAATCCTCGAGCAATAATTTTGAAGAACTTTGTCCAAAAATAGATCTCTTTATATCAAATGTTTTAGTTCCTTTTTTGCTCTCTTCTGGCAACAAAGACGACGAACACGCTAAAAATAGAAATGACAATAAAAGAAATACTATACCTAACAATAAGACCGATAAAAGTTATAATAACGATAAAAACGACGAAAGCGGTAAAAACTGCAGGAAAAATAACACTAGCAGAGGCATGCATAACAATAATAAAAATCGACCCGATATAAATATAAATAACGCGAATAAAAGTAAAACAAATAGAAATAGACTAAAAAGATTTTTCTACGCCAGATGCCAGGAGATGTATAGCAAGTGTCCAAAAAGGTTGGCAGACATGGCGATTAATGGCGACAATGCTTCCTTGGAGCCACCAAGACAGCTCCCATCAGCTGAGGAAGTGAAGCGTCTGTATCATGGTTTATGGCAAACACCAGGCCCCGAGGTACAATTCGCTTTTAATAACAGCAATCAACACCCAGTTGTCGAGACTTTCTCACCAATAACACCTCAAGAGATCACTGATAGACTTAGGAAAACTAGAATGAAGTGTGCTGCTGGCCCAGACGGCCTGCAAAAATATCACTTGCTGACACCCGGTACTCCGCAGTTGCTGGCAACGTTATTTAACGCCCTTCTGTATAGCAACCATTATCCTGCGCCTTGGAAAGTCAATAGAACAACTTTGATTCCGAAAATTGGTAAGGATTTAAGTGACGTCAGTAACTGGAGACCGATAACTATCAGCTCTCTGTTAAGTCGTACCTTTTCCGCTATTATCGACCAGCGATTGCGGGCGTTTGTTGTTCAGGATTTGCGACAAAAGGGCTTCACATCCGAAGACGGCTGTAAATTCAATATTGCCATCTTTAATGAGACCTTGACTAGGTGTAAGCGTGCACATGGAGGCGTTTTCACTGTAATCGATATATCGAAGGCGTTTGATACCATATCGCATTCGATGTTAAGTAGAAGTCTCGCCAGAAAAGGTATCCCAAGTGAAATAATTACCTTAATAAATAAAATGTACGAAGATTGTCACACAATAATTAAAAGTAAAGACAATAAAGAAGTAA
>NW_027480878.1:30000-32500 GCF_051401765.1 Calliopsis andreniformis | reverse complement strand
GACTCAGCAATCCGGAGCGACACGAACGGGGACTTAGAATTTTTTCGCTCGGGCTCCGGAGCGACACGAACGGGGACTTAGAATTTTTTCGCTCGGGCTCCGGAGCGACACGATCGCTCCGTTATTCTACGTTCTCTCGGTCCACGGGCATCAGAGAGCAAAACAGCCTAATAGTTTTAGAGTGCCTCAACGATCAGGAATATGGATCTAACGTTCTCGTTTCGATCCGACGACTTTCGGTTCCGGAGCGACACGAACGCTCCATGATTCTCGATTATCTCGACACAGGTAAGAGACAGAGGAGAACAAGTGTATGGTTTTAGAGAGCCACGAGCACCAGGAATAAGGATCTACCGTTGTCATTTCGTTCCGTCGACATTCGGTTCCGGAGCGACACGAACGGGGACTTAGAATTTTTTCGCTCGGGCTCCGGAGCGACACGAACGGGGACTTAGAATTTTTTCGCTCGGGCTCCGGAGCGACACGATCGCTCCGTTATTCTACGTTCTCTCGGTCCACGGGCATCAGAGAGCAAAACAGCCTAATAGTTTTAGAGTGCCTCAACGATCAGGAATATGGATCTAACGTTCTCGTTTCGATCCGACGACTTTCGGTTCCGGAGCGACACGAACGCTCCATGATTCTCGATTATCTCGACACAGGTAAGAGACAGAGGAGAACAAGTGTATGGTTTTAGAGAGCCACGAGCACCAGGAATAAGGATCTACCGTTGTCATTTCGTTCCGTCGACATTCGGTTCCGGAGCGACACGAACGGGGACTTAGAATTTTTTCGCTCGGGCTCCGGAGCGACACGAACGGGGACTTAGAATTTTTTCGCTCGGGCTCCGGAGCGACACGATCGCTCCGTTATTCTACGTTCTCTCGGTCCACGGGCATCAGAGAGCAAAACAGCCTAATAGTTTTAGAGTGCCTCAACGATCAGGAATATGGATCTAACGTTCTCGTTTCGATCCGACGACTTTCGGTTCCGGAGCGACACGAACGCTCCATGATTCTCGATTATCTCGACACAGGTAAGAGACAGAGGAGAACAAGTGTATGGTTTTAGAGAGCCACGAGCACCAGGAATAAGGATCTACCGTTGTCATTTCGTTCCGTCGACATTCGGTTCCGGAGCGACACGAACGGGGACTTAGAATTTTTTCGCTCGGGCTCCGGAGCGACACGAACGGGGACTTAGAATTTTTTCGCTCGGGCTCCGGAGCGACACGATCGCTCCGTTATTCTACGTTCTCTCGGTCCACGGGCATCAGAGAGCAAAACAGCCTAATAGTTTTAGAGTGCCTCAACGATCAGGAATATGGATCTAACGTTCTCGTTTCGATCCGACGACTTTCGGTTCCGGAGCGACACGAACGCTCCATGATTCTCGATTATCTCGACACAGGTAAGAGACAGAGGAGAACAAGTGTATGGTTTTAGAGAGCCACGAGCACCAGGAATAAGGATCTACCGTTGTCATTTCGTTCCGTCGACATTCGGTTCCGGAGCGACACGAACGGGGACTTAGAATTTTTTCGCTCGGGCTCCGGAGCGACACGAACGGGGACTTAGAATTTTTTCGCTCGGGCTCCGGAGCGACACGATCGCTCCGTTATTCTACGTTCTCTCGGTCCACGGGCATCAGAGAGCAAAACAGCCTAATAGTTTTAGAGTGCCTCAACGATCAGGAATATGGATCTAACGTTCTCGTTTCGATCCGACGACTTTCGGTTCCGGAGCGACACGAACGCTCCATGATTCTCGATTATCTCGACACAGGTAAGAGACAGAGGAGAACAAGTGTATGGTTTTAGAGAGCCACGAGCACCAGGAATAAGGATCTACCGTTGTCATTTCGTTCCGTCGACATTCGGTTCCGGAGCGACACGAACGGGGACTTAGAATTTTTTCGCTCGGGCTCCGGAGCGACACGAACGGGGACTTAGAATTTTTTCGCTCGGGCTCCGGAGCGACACGATCGCTCCGTTATTCTACGTTCTCTCGGTCCACGGGCATCAGAGAGCAAAACAGCCTAATAGTTTTAGAGTGCCTCAACGATCAGGAATATGGATCTAACGTTCTCGTTTCGATCCGACGACTTTCGGTTCCGGAGCGACACGAACGCTCCATGATTCTCGATTATCTCGACACAGGTAAGAGACAGAGGAGAACAAGTGTATGGTTTTAGAGAGCCACGAGCACCAGGAATAAGGATCTACCGTTGTCATTTCGTTCCGTCGACATTCGGTTCCGGAGCGACACGAACGGGGACTTAGAATATTTTCAATATTGCTATATTTGTATGTATATAGTCTTAAAATATGTGGTTGAAACATGTTGAAAGTTTGTGATTATAGCAGTATAATGTCCGCAGTTTAGTATTAAGTTAGTTTTAGACGACCTCGTATGTGTACGTGTTCATCTGCCGAGTCTAAGTGGCAGCGTACCGGCCGGGAGTGCTGCACGCGCGGCGAGTTCCCACCGTAAGGCCGCGC
>NW_027480878.1:22500-25000 GCF_051401765.1 Calliopsis andreniformis | reverse complement strand
GTATCTTACGTTCGGACGAAGTGTCGCGACGCCCGAACCTCCATCGACCGTGTGCTAGTTGGAGGCGCGGGTCTCGGATTCTTCCGAACCCGAGAACTATATACGAGTATGATATATATATATATACATGAACACAGAATATTAAAATACAACCCTGAACGGTGGATCACTTGGCTCGTGGGTCGATGAAGAACGCAGCTAATTGCGCGTCAACGTGTGAACTGCAGGACACATGAACATCGACATTTCGAACGCACATTGCGGTCCACGGATACAATTCCTGGACCACGCCTGGCTGAGGGTCGTTCACGTAACCTTAAGACTGCTTACGTTGGCATCTCGGTGTCACGTACGAGCGATTGTTGGACCGTTCGTCGGCGTTTGCCGCGGTCGCACGAAAACAAGCGAGAATACGCTCTAGACGTCATGGAGGGAAGAAGGTTGTGTGTACACGGCAGATGACTGGAGACATCGTCGTCATCGTCGTTGCTTTGTCGTTCCGGACTTGCGTGAGTGCTACTTTTCACACGGCGTCGTGAGTCGCTTAATTTGTCGACCGCCCGTGCGTGTATGTGCACCGCTCCGGACGCAAGCGCGCGGACGTACGATCATCGACCAGCCTCCGTGTCTCGCCAGATACCCTCGTGATTGTTAACAGACAGCGTTCGCTTTTCGTGCGAGTTTTCATCCGCGCTCCCGACGTAGTCTGAAATGATGCGTGTAAGAAAGAGGCGTGCGTAACCCGCAACGACACACAAGAGAGTTTGTCGTGAGACTACAGAGAAGGACAATGAAAGGGTGTGCGAGTGAGCATGAACACGAGATCGCGTATACCCCACCCGTGTAGTGTGGTGAAGAAATGTATGACGAGAAACAGAGCCCCAGGGATTCTAGAGGGATCGTCTTGTTGCAGGAACAACGCGAAAAGGAGGCACTCATTCGTCGAAACGATGAAGTTCCGGGATGCATCTTCCCCGGCCACGTTTCGGTCGAGTCGTTTGTGGCTCCGTGAATGTGTTGTGCTGTACTACAACTTGTTTCTGTATCCTGAATCCTCTTTGGCGAGGCTTACACAGCCGCCATATATATGACTCATCACATAGGGATGACTTCTCTCCTAGAAGGAGGAGGTGGAAAGGTAGCAGCGTCCGGTCGCCCCATGTCTTCGCGTTAGTCGATCGCCGAGAGAGACCGCGCGTCAAGTCCGGTCGTCCAGTCCACGAAAGCTATACAAAAAGCAAGCGGACGGGCGTTAAACCATACCGGCAGTCGCCTGGCGAGAGTCTCTCTCCTTTAGATCGAATTAAACGAGACGCGAAGATGCTTTGGTGTGGCGCATTAAGGACGATGTGACTTACTCTCCGCTGATCACTTCTGGCGAATGACGAGGAGCTTCCTTACCTTTGGAAACGCTGCTGTTGCGTTACGACAACATATTCCGAAGGCACACGGCGAAGTTGGGACGACGCATCGAACATGATCTCAAGTCTCTCTCTCATTTCCCATTTCTCGTAACATTCGTTCACACACTCTGCCTGGTCCGCTTCTCTCGGTTGTGTGCCCCCGTTGTACGAGGATTACGCCACAGCTTCTTTCGTCATTTTTACACATATATAAAATATATCACTCTACGTGTGTGATATATATTTAACACGTATACGACGACCTCAGAGTAGGCGAGATTACCCGCTGAATTTAAGCATATTACTAAGCGGAGGAAAAGAAACTAACAAGGATTTCCTTAGTAGCGGCGAGCGAACAGGAAAGAGCCCAGCACTGAATCCCGCGGTACTGCCGCAGGGAAATGTAGTGTTCGGGAGGATCCGTTTATCCCGTGACGTTGCATCGCGTCCAAGTCCATCTTGAATGGGGCCATTTACCCATAGAGGGTGCCAGGCCCGTAGCGACCGGTGCGCGTCTCGGGAGGGTCTCTCCTTAGAGTCGGGTTGCTTGAGAATGCAGCCCTAAGTGGGTGGTAAACTCCATCTAAGGCTAAATACAACCACGAGACCGATAGCGAACAAGTACCGTGAGGGAAAGTTGAAAAGAACTTTGAAGAGAGAGTTCAAGAGTACGTGAAACCGTTCAGGGGTAAACCTGAGAAACCCAAAAGTTCGAAAGGGGAGATTCATCGTCGACAAATGCTGGCTCCCGTTGGTGCGCGAAACCCCGAAAGGGGTGTCCGACGCTTTTCCGCAAGGAGGGCGCACGGATGTTACGGCCAACGGCGAACGTTCCGGCTACGTAGACGTGCACTTCTCCCCTAGTAGGACGTCGCGACCCGTTGCGTGTCGGTCTACGGCCCGGGCGGTTAGACCGTTGCGTCGCCTTGTGCGTGCGCGACGGACCCTCGGTGACCCGACCGGCTGCGCGACGGTGTTCCCCAGATGGTATCGGGCCGCAACCAGTCTTCTCATTCGAACGGTGCGTCAGGCCCGCCGCAAGCTCGGTCAGCTTTGTTTGCCCTGTGGTACGGACGTCTTTCCCGTTCACGGGCCTG
>NW_027480878.1:0-17500 GCF_051401765.1 Calliopsis andreniformis | reverse complement strand
TCAGCAATCCGGAGCGACACGAACGGGGACTTAGAATTTTTTCGCTCGGGCTCCGGAGCGACACGAACGGGGACTTAGAATTTTTTCGCTCGGGCTCCGGAGCGACACGATCGCTCCGTTATTCTACGTTCTCTCGGTCCACGGGCATCAGAGAGCAAAACAGCCTAATAGTTTTAGAGTGCCTCAACGATCAGGAATATGGATCTAACGTTCTCGTTTCGATCCGACGACTTTCGGTTCCGGAGCGACACGAACGCTCCATGATTCTCGATTATCTCGACACAGGTAAGAGACAGAGGAGAACAAGTGTATGGTTTTAGAGAGCCACGAGCACCAGGAATAAGGATCTACCGTTGTCATTTCGTTCCGTCGACATTCGGTTCCGGAGCGACACGAACGGGGACTTAGAATTTTTTCGCTCGGGCTCCGGAGCGACACGAACGGGGACTTAGAATTTTTTCGCTCGGGCTCCGGAGCGACACGATCGCTCCGTTATTCTACGTTCTCTCGGTCCACGGGCATCAGAGAGCAAAACAGCCTAATAGTTTTAGAGTGCCTCAACGATCAGGAATATGGATCTAACGTTCTCGTTTCGATCCGACGACTTTCGGTTCCGGAGCGACACGAACGCTCCATGATTCTCGATTATCTCGACACAGGTAAGAGACAGAGGAGAACAAGTGTATGGTTTTAGAGAGCCACGAGCACCAGGAATAAGGATCTACCGTTGTCATTTCGTTCCGTCGACATTCGGTTCCGGAGCGACACGAACGGGGACTTAGAATTTTTTCGCTCGGGCTCCGGAGCGACACGAACGGGGACTTAGAATTTTTTCGCTCGGGCTCCGGAGCGACACGATCGCTCCGTTATTCTACGTTCTCTCGGTCCACGGGCATCAGAGAGCAAAACAGCCTAATAGTTTTAGAGTGCCTCAACGATCAGGAATATGGATCTAACGTTCTCGTTTCGATCCGACGACTTTCGGTTCCGGAGCGACACGAACGCTCCATGATTCTCGATTATCTCGACACAGGTAAGAGACAGAGGAGAACAAGTGTATGGTTTTAGAGAGCCACGAGCACCAGGAATAAGGATCTACCGTTGTCATTTCGTTCCGTCGACATTCGGTTCCGGAGCGACACGAACGGGGACTTAGAATTTTTTCGCTCGGGCTCCGGAGCGACACGAACGGGGACTTAGAATTTTTTCGCTCGGGCTCCGGAGCGACACGATCGCTCCGTTATTCTACGTTCTCTCGGTCCACGGGCATCAGAGAGCAAAACAGCCTAATAGTTTTAGAGTGCCTCAACGATCAGGAATATGGATCTAACGTTCTCGTTTCGATCCGACGACTTTCGGTTCCGGAGCGACACGAACGCTCCATGATTCTCGATTATCTCGACACAGGTAAGAGACAGAGGAGAACAAGTGTATGGTTTTAGAGAGCCACGAGCACCAGGAATAAGGATCTACCGTTGTCATTTCGTTCCGTCGACATTCGGTTCCGGAGCGACACGAACGGGGACTTAGAATTTTTTCGCTCGGGCTCCGGAGCGACACGAACGGGGACTTAGAATTTTTTCGCTCGGGCTCCGGAGCGACACGATCGCTCCGTTATTCTACGTTCTCTCGGTCCACGGGCATCAGAGAGCAAAACAGCCTAATAGTTTTAGAGTGCCTCAACGATCAGGAATATGGATCTAACGTTCTCGTTTCGATCCGACGACTTTCGGTTCCGGAGCGACACGAACGCTCCATGATTCTCGATTATCTCGACACAGGTAAGAGACAGAGGAGAACAAGTGTATGGTTTTAGAGAGCCACGAGCACCAGGAATAAGGATCTACCGTTGTCATTTCGTTCCGTCGACATTCGGTTCCGGAGCGACACGAACGGGGACTTAGAATTTTTTCGCTCGGGCTCCGGAGCGACACGAACGGGGACTTAGAATTTTTTCGCTCGGGCTCCGGAGCGACACGATCGCTCCGTTATTCTACGTTCTCTCGGTCCACGGGCATCAGAGAGCAAAACAGCCTAATAGTTTTAGAGTGCCTCAACGATCAGGAATATGGATCTAACGTTCTCGTTTCGATCCGACGACTTTCGGTTCCGGAGCGACACGAACGCTCCATGATTCTCGATTATCTCGACACAGGTAAGAGACAGAGGAGAACAAGTGTATGGTTTTAGAGAGCCACGAGCACCAGGAATAAGGATCTACCGTTGTCATTTCGTTCCGTCGACATTCGGTTCCGGAGCGACACGAACGGGGACTTAGAATTTTTTCGCTCGGGCTCCGGAGCGACACGAACGGGGACTTAGAATTTTTTCGCTCGGGCTCCGGAGCGACACGATCGCTCCGTTATTCTACGTTCTCTCGGTCCACGGGCATCAGAGAGCAAAACAGCCTAATAGTTTTAGAGTGCCTCAACGATCAGGAATATGGATCTAACGTTCTCGTTTCGATCCGACGACTTTCGGTTCCGGAGCGACACGAACGCTCCATGATTCTCGATTATCTCGACACAGGTAAGAGACAGAGGAGAACAAGTGTATGGTTTTAGAGAGCCACGAGCACCAGGAATAAGGATCTACCGTTGTCATTTCGTTCCGTCGACATTCGGTTCCGGAGCGACACGAACGGGGACTTAGAATTTTTTCGCTCGGGCTCCGGAGCGACACGAACGGGGACTTAGAATTTTTTCGCTCGGGCTCCGGAGCGACACGATCGCTCCGTTATTCTACGTTCTCTCGGTCCACGGGCATCAGAGAGCAAAACAGCCTAATAGTTTTAGAGTGCCTCAACGATCAGGAATATGGATCTAACGTTCTCGTTTCGATCCGACGACTTTCGGTTCCGGAGCGACACGAACGCTCCATGATTCTCGATTATCTCGACACAGGTAAGAGACAGAGGAGAACAAGTGTATGGTTTTAGAGAGCCACGAGCACCAGGAATAAGGATCTACCGTTGTCATTTCGTTCCGTCGACATTCGGTTCCGGAGCGACACGAACGGGGACTTAGAATTTTTTCGCTCGGGCTCCGGAGCGACACGAACGGGGACTTAGAATTTTTTCGCTCGGGCTCCGGAGCGACACGATCGCTCCGTTATTCTACGTTCTCTCGGTCCACGGGCATCAGAGAGCAAAACAGCCTAATAGTTTTAGAGTGCCTCAACGATCAGGAATATGGATCTAACGTTCTCGTTTCGATCCGACGACTTTCGGTTCCGGAGCGACACGAACGCTCCATGATTCTCGATTATCTCGACACAGGTAAGAGACAGAGGAGAACAAGTGTATGGTTTTAGAGAGCCACGAGCACCAGGAATAAGGATCTACCGTTGTCATTTCGTTCCGTCGACATTCGGTTCCGGAGCGACACGAACGGGGACTTAGAATTTTTTCGCTCGGGCTCCGGAGCGACACGAACGGGGACTTAGAATTTTTTCGCTCGGGCTCCGGAGCGACACGATCGCTCCGTTATTCTACGTTCTCTCGGTCCACGGGCATCAGAGAGCAAAACAGCCTAATAGTTTTAGAGTGCCTCAACGATCAGGAATATGGATCTAACGTTCTCGTTTCGATCCGACGACTTTCGGTTCCGGAGCGACACGAACGCTCCATGATTCTCGATTATCTCGACACAGGTAAGAGACAGAGGAGAACAAGTGTATGGTTTTAGAGAGCCACGAGCACCAGGAATAAGGATCTACCGTTGTCATTTCGTTCCGTCGACATTCGGTTCCGGAGCGACACGAACGGGGACTTAGAATTTTTTCGCTCGGGCTCCGGAGCGACACGAACGGGGACTTAGAATTTTTTCGCTCGGGCTCCGGAGCGACACGATCGCTCCGTTATTCTACGTTCTCTCGGTCCACGGGCATCAGAGAGCAAAACAGCCTAATAGTTTTAGAGTGCCTCAACGATCAGGAATATGGATCTAACGTTCTCGTTTCGATCCGACGACTTTCGGTTCCGGAGCGACACGAACGCTCCATGATTCTCGATTATCTCGACACAGGTAAGAGACAGAGGAGAACAAGTGTATGGTTTTAGAGAGCCACGAGCACCAGGAATAAGGATCTACCGTTGTCATTTCGTTCCGTCGACATTCGGTTCCGGAGCGACACGAACGGGGACTTAGAATTTTTTCGCTCGGGCTCCGGAGCGACACGAACGGGGACTTAGAATTTTTTCGCTCGGGCTCC
Organism: Calliopsis andreniformis; assembly: GCF_051401765.1. NCBI lineage: Eukaryota > Metazoa > Arthropoda > Insecta > Hymenoptera > Andrenidae > Calliopsis > Calliopsis andreniformis. The sequence continues at coordinate 13,288 of NW_027480878.1, read as the reverse complement.
GGAGCGACACGATCGCTCCGTTATTCTACGTTCTCTCGGTCCACGGGCATCAGAGAGCAAAACAGCCTAATAGTTTTAGAGTGCCTCAACGATCAGGAATATGGATCTAACGTTCTCGTTTCGATCCGACGACTTTCGGTTCCGGAGCGACACGAACGCTCCATGATTCTCGATTATCTCGACACAGGTAAGAGACAGAGGAGAACAAGTGTATGGTTTTAGAGAGCCACGAGCACCAGGAATAAGGATCTACCGTTGTCATTTCGTTCCGTCGACATTCGGTTCCGGAGCGACACGAACGGGGACTTAGAATTTTTTCGCTCGGGCTCCGGAGCGACACGAACGGGGACTTAGAATTTTTTCGCTCGGGCTCCGGAGCGACACGATCGCTCCGTTATTCTACGTTCTCTCGGTCCACGGGCATCAGAGAGCAAAACAGCCTAATAGTTTTAGAGTGCCTCAACGATCAGGAATATGGATCTAACGTTCTCGTTTCGATCCGACGACTTTCGGTTCCGGAGCGACACGAACGCTCCATGATTCTCGATTATCTCGACACAGGTAAGAGACAGAGGAGAACAAGTGTATGGTTTTAGAGAGCCACGAGCACCAGGAATAAGGATCTACCGTTGTCATTTCGTTCCGTCGACATTCGGTTCCGGAGCGACACGAACGGGGACTTAGAATTTTTTCGCTCGGGCTCCGGAGCGACACGAACGGGGACTTAGAATTTTTTCGCTCGGGCTCCGGAGCGACACGATCGCTCCGTTATTCTACGTTCTCTCGGTCCACGGGCATCAGAGAGCAAAACAGCCTAATAGTTTTAGAGTGCCTCAACGATCAGGAATATGGATCTAACGTTCTCGTTTCGATCCGACGACTTTCGGTTCCGGAGCGACACGAACGCTCCATGATTCTCGATTATCTCGACACAGGTAAGAGACAGAGGAGAACAAGTGTATGGTTTTAGAGAGCCACGAGCACCAGGAATAAGGATCTACCGTTGTCATTTCGTTCCGTCGACATTCGGTTCCGGAGCGACACGAACGGGGACTTAGAATTTTTTCGCTCGGGCTCCGGAGCGACACGAACGGGGACTTAGAATTTTTTCGCTCGGGCTCCGGAGCGACACGATCGCTCCGTTATTCTACGTTCTCTCGGTCCACGGGCATCAGAGAGCAAAACAGCCTAATAGTTTTAGAGTGCCTCAACGATCAGGAATATGGATCTAACGTTCTCGTTTCGATCCGACGACTTTCGGTTCCGGAGCGACACGAACGCTCCATGATTCTCGATTATCTCGACACAGGTAAGAGACAGAGGAGAACAAGTGTATGGTTTTAGAGAGCCACGAGCACCAGGAATAAGGATCTACCGTTGTCATTTCGTTCCGTCGACATTCGGTTCCGGAGCGACACGAACGGGGACTTAGAATTTTTTCGCTCGGGCTCCGGAGCGACACGAACGGGGACTTAGAATTTTTTCGCTCGGGCTCCGGAGCGACACGATCGCTCCGTTATTCTACGTTCTCTCGGTCCACGGGCATCAGAGAGCAAAACAGCCTAATAGTTTTAGAGTGCCTCAACGATCAGGAATATGGATCTAACGTTCTCGTTTCGATCCGACGACTTTCGGTTCCGGAGCGACACGAACGCTCCATGATTCTCGATTATCTCGACACAGGTAAGAGACAGAGGAGAACAAGTGTATGGTTTTAGAGAGCCACGAGCACCAGGAATAAGGATCTACCGTTGTCATTTCGTTCCGTCGACATTCGGTTCCGGAGCGACACGAACGGGGACTTAGAATTTTTTCGCTCGGGCTCCGGAGCGACACGAACGGGGACTTAGAATTTTTTCGCTCGGGCTCCGGAGCGACACGATCGCTCCGTTATTCTACGTTCTCTCGGTCCACGGGCATCAGAGAGCAAAACAGCCTAATAGTTTTAGAGTGCCTCAACGATCAGGAATATGGATCTAACGTTCTCGTTTCGATCCGACGACTTTCGGTTCCGGAGCGACACGAACGCTCCATGATTCTCGATTATCTCGACACAGGTAAGAGACAGAGGAGAACAAGTGTATGGTTTTAGAGAGCCACGAGCACCAGGAATAAGGATCTACCGTTGTCATTTCGTTCCGTCGACATTCGGTTCCGGAGCGACACGAACGGGGACTTAGAATTTTTTCGCTCGGGCTCCGGAGCGACACGAACGGGGACTTAGAATTTTTTCGCTCGGGCTCCGGAGCGACACGATCGCTCCGTTATTCTACGTTCTCTCGGTCCACGGGCATCAGAGAGCAAAACAGCCTAATAGTTTTAGAGTGCCTCAACGATCAGGAATATGGATCTAACGTTCTCGTTTCGATCCGACGACTTTCGGTTCCGGAGCGACACGAACGCTCCATGATTCTCGATTATCTCGACACAGGTAAGAGACAGAGGAGAACAAGTGTATGGTTTTAGAGAGCCACGAGCACCAGGAATAAGGATCTACCGTTGTCATTTCGTTCCGTCGACATTCGGTTCCGGAGCGACACGAACGGGGACTTAGAATTTTTTCGCTCGGGCTCCGGAGCGACACGAACGGGGACTTAGAATTTTTTCGCTCGGGCTCCGGAGCGACACGATCGCTCCGTTATTCTACGTTCTCTCGGTCCACGGGCATCAGAGAGCAAAACAGCCTAATAGTTTTAGAGTGCCTCAACGATCAGGAATATGGATCTAACGTTCTCGTTTCGATCCGACGACTTTCGGTTCCGGAGCGACACGAACGCTCCATGATTCTCGATTATCTCGACACAGGTAAGAGACAGAGGAGAACAAGTGTATGGTTTTAGAGAGCCACGAGCACCAGGAATAAGGATCTACCGTTGTCATTTCGTTCCGTCGACATTCGGTTCCGGAGCGACACGAACGGGGACTTAGAATTTTTTCGCTCGGGCTCCGGAGCGACACGAACGGGGACTTAGAATTTTTTCGCTCGGGCTCCGGAGCGACACGAACGGGGACTTAGAATTTTTTCGCTCGGGCTCCGGAGCGACACGATCGCTCCGTTATTCTACGTTCTCTCGGTCCACGGGCATCAGAGAGCAAAACAGCCTAATAGTTTTAGAGTGCCTCAACGATCAGGAATATGGATCTAACGTTCTCGTTTCGATCCGACGACTTTCGGTTCCGGAGCGACACGAACGCTCCATGATTCTCGATTATCTCGACACAGGTAAGAGACAGAGGAGAACAAGTGTATGGTTTTAGAGAGCCACGAGCACCAGGAATAAGGATCTACCGTTGTCATTTCGTTCCGTCGACATTCGGTTCCGGAGCGACACGAACGGGGACTTAGAATTTTTTCGCTCGGGCTCCGGAGCGACACGAACGGGGACTTAGAATTTTTTCGCTCGGGCTCCGGAGCGACACGATCGCTCCGTTATTCTACGTTCTCTCGGTCCACGGGCATCAGAGAGCAAAACAGCCTAATAGTTTTAGAGTGCCTCAACGATCAGGAATATGGATCTAACGTTCTCGTTTCGATCCGACGACTTTCGGTTCCGGAGCGACACGAACGCTCCATGATTCTCGATTATCTCGACACAGGTAAGAGACAGAGGAGAACAAGTGTATGGTTTTAGAGAGCCACGAGCACCAGGAATAAGGATCTACCGTTGTCATTTCGTTCCGTCGACATTCGGTTCCGGAGCGACACGAACGGGGACTTAGAATTTTTTCGCTCGGGCTCCGGAGCGACACGAACGGGGACTTAGAATTTTTTCGCTCGGGCTCCGGAGCGACACGATCGCTCCGTTATTCTACGTTCTCTCGGTCCACGGGCATCAGAGAGCAAAACAGCCTAATAGTTTTAGAGTGCCTCAACGATCAGGAATATGGATCTAACGTTCTCGTTTCGATCCGACGACTTTCGGTTCCGGAGCGACACGAACGCTCCATGATTCTCGATTATCTCGACACAGGTAAGAGACAGAGGAGAACAAGTGTATGGTTTTAGAGAGCCACGAGCACCAGGAATAAGGATCTACCGTTGTCATTTCGTTCCGTCGACATTCGGTTCCGGAGCGACACGAACGGGGACTTAGAATTTTTTCGCTCGGGCTCCGGAGCGACACGAACGGGGACTTAGAATTTTTTCGCTCGGGCTCCGGAGCGACACGATCGCTCCGTTATTCTACGTTCTCTCGGTCCACGGGCATCAGAGAGCAAAACAGCCTAATAGTTTTAGAGTGCCTCAACGATCAGGAATATGGATCTAACGTTCTCGTTTCGATCCGACGACTTTCGGTTCCGGAGCGACACGAACGCTCCATGATTCTCGATTATCTCGACACAGGTAAGAGACAGAGGAGAACAAGTGTATGGTTTTAGAGAGCCACGAGCACCAGGAATAAGGATCTACCGTTGTCATTTCGTTCCGTCGACATTCGGTTCCGGAGCGACACGAACGGGGACTTAGAATTTTTTCGCTCGGGCTCCGGAGCGACACGAACGGGGACTTAGAATTTTTTCGCTCGGGCTCCGGAGCGACACGATCGCTCCGTTATTCTACGTTCTCTCGGTCCACGGGCATCAGAGAGCAAAACAGCCTAATAGTTTTAGAGTGCCTCAACGATCAGGAATATGGATCTAACGTTCTCGTTTCGATCCGACGACTTTCGGTTCCGGAGCGACACGAACGCTCCATGATTCTCGATTATCTCGACACAGGTAAGAGACAGAGGAGAACAAGTGTATGGTTTTAGAGAGCCACGAGCACCAGGAATAAGGATCTACCGTTGTCATTTCGTTCCGTCGACATTCGGTTCCGGAGCGACACGAACGGGGACTTAGAATTTTTTCGCTCGGGCTCCGGAGCGACACGAACGGGGACTTAGAATTTTTTCGCTCGGGCTCCGGAGCGACACGATCGCTCCGTTATTCTACGTTCTCTCGGTCCACGGGCATCAGAGAGCAAAACAGCCTAATAGTTTTAGAGTGCCTCAACGATCAGGAATATGGATCTAACGTTCTCGTTTCGATCCGACGACTTTCGGTTCCGGAGCGACACGAACGCTCCATGATTCTCGATTATCTCGACACAGGTAAGAGACAGAGGAGAACAAGTGTATGGTTTTAGAGAGCCACGAGCACCAGGAATAAGGATCTACCGTTGTCATTTCGTTCCGTCGACATTCGGTTCCGGAGCGACACGAACGGGGACTTAGAATTTTTTCGCTCGGGCTCCGGAGCGACACCGAACGGGGACTTAGAATTTTTTCGCTCGGGCTCCGGAGCGACACGATCGCTCCGTTATTCTACGTTCTCTCGGTCCACGGGCATCAGAGAGCAAAACAGCCTAATAGTTTTAGAGTGCCTCAACGATCAGGAATATGGATCTAACGTTCTCGTTTCGATCCGACGACTTTCGGTTCCGGAGCGACACGAACGCTCCATGATTCTCGATTATCTCGACACAGGTAAGAGACAGAGGAGAACAAGTGTATGGTTTTAGAGAGCCACGAGCACCAGGAATAAGGATCTACCGTTGTCATTTCGTTCCGTCGACATTCGTTCCGGAGCGACACGAACGGGGACTTAGAATTTTTTCGCTCGGGCTCCGGAGCGACACGAACGGGGACTTAGAATTTTTTCGCTCGGGCTCCGGAGCGACACGATCGCTCCGTTATTCTACGTTCTCTCGGTCCACGGGCATCAGAGAGCAAAACAGCCTAATAGTTTTAGAGTGCCTCAACGATCAGGAATATGGATCTAACGTTCTCGTTTCGATCCGACGACTTTCGGTTCCGGAGCGACACGAACGCTCCATGATTCTCGATTATCTCGACACAGGTAAGAGACAGAGGAGAACAAGTGTATGGTTTTAGAGAGCCACGAGCACCAGGAATAAGGATCTACCGTTGTCATTTCGTTCCGTCGACATTCGGTTCCGGAGCGACACGAACGGGGACTTAGAATTTTTTCGCTCGGGCTCCGGAGCGACACGAACGGGGACTTAGAATTTTTTCGCTCGGGCTCCGGAGCGACACGATCGCTCCGTTATTCTACGTTCTCTCGGTCCACGGGCATCAGAGAGCAAAACAGCCTAATAGTTTTAGAGTGCCTCAACGATCAGGAATATGGATCTAACGTTCTCGTTTCGATCCGACGACTTTCGGTTCCGGAGCGACACGAACGCTCCATGATTCTCGATTATCTCGACACAGGTAAGAGACAGAGGAGAACAAGTGTATGGTTTTAGAGAGCCACGAGCACCAGGAATAAGGATCTACCGTTGTCATTTCGTTCCGTCGACATTCGGTTCCGGAGCGACACGAACGGGGACTTAGAATTTTTTCGCTCGGGCTCCGGAGCGACACGAACGGGGACTTAGAATTTTTTCGCTCGGGCTCCGGAGCGACACGATCGCTCCGTTATTCTACGTTCTCTCGGTCCACGGGCATCAGAGAGCAAAACAGCCTAATAGTTTTAGAGTGCCTCAACGATCAGGAATATGGATCTAACGTTCTCGTTTCGATCCGACGACTTTCGGTTCCGGAGCGACACGAACGCTCCATGATTCTCGATTATCTCGACACAGGTAAGAGACAGAGGAGAACAAGTGTATGGTTTTAGAGAGCCACGAGCACCAGGAATAAGGATCTACCGTTGTCATTTCGTTCCGTCGACATTCGGTTCCGGAGCGACACGAACGGGGACTTAGAATTTTTTCGCTCGGGCTCCGGAGCGACACGAACGGGGACTTAGAATTTTTTCGCTCGGGCTCCGGAGCGACACGATCGCTCCGTTATTCTACGTTCTCTCGGTCCACGGGCATCAGAGAGCAAAACAGCCTAATAGTTTTAGAGTGCCTCAACGATCAGGAATATGGATCTAACGTTCTCGTTTCGATCCGACGACTTTCGGTTCCGGAGCGACACGAACGCTCCATGATTCTCGATTATCTCGACACAGGTAAGAGACAGAGGAGAACAAGTGTATGGTTTTAGAGAGCCACGAGCACCAGGAATAAGGATCTACCGTTGTCATTTCGTTCCGTCGACATTCGGTTCCGGAGCGACACGAACGGGGACTTAGAATTTTTTCGCTCGGGCTCCGGAGCGACACGAACGGGGACTTAGAATTTTTTCGCTCGGGCTCCGGAGCGACACGATCGCTCCGTTATTCTACGTTCTCTCGGTCCACGGGCATCAGAGAGCAAAACAGCCTAATAGTTTTAGAGTGCCTCAACGATCAGGAATATGGATCTAACGTTCTCGTTTCGATCCGACGACTTTCGGTTCCGGAGCGACACGAACGCTCCATGATTCTCGATTATCTCGACACAGGTAAGAGACAGAGGAGAACAAGTGTATGGTTTTAGAGAGCCACGAGCACCAGGAATAAGGATCTACCGTTGTCATTTCGTTCCGTCGACATTCGGTTCCGGAGCGACACGAACGGGGACTTAGAATTTTTTCGCTCGGGCTCCGGAGCGACACGAACGGGGACTTAGAATTTTTTCGCTCGGGCTCCGGAGCGACACGATCGCTCCGTTATTCTACGTTCTCTCGGTCCACGGGCATCAGAGAGCAAAACAGCCTAATAGTTTTAGAGTGCCTCAACGATCAGGAATATGGATCTAACGTTCTCGTTTCGATCCGACGACTTTCGGTTCCGGAGCGACACGAACGCTCCATGATTCTCGATTATCTCGACACAGGTAAGAGACAGAGGAGAACAAGTGTATGGTTTTAGAGAGCCACGAGCACCAGGAATAAGGATCTACCGTTGTCATTTCGTTCCGTCGACATTCGGTTCCGGAGCGACACGAACGGGGACTTAGAATTTTTTCGCTCGGGCTCCGGAGCGACACGAACGGGGACTTAGAATTTTTTCGCTCGGGCTCCGGAGCGACACGATCGCTCCGTTATTCTACGTTCTCTCGGTCCACGGGCATCAGAGAGCAAAACAGCCTAATAGTTTTAGAGTGCCTCAACGATCAGGAATATGGATCTAACGTTCTCGTTTCGATCCGACGACTTTCGGTTCCGGAGCGACACGAACGCTCCATGATTCTCGATTATCTCGACACAGGTAAGAGACAGAGGAGAACAAGTGTATGGTTTTAGAGAGCCACGAGCACCAGGAATAAGGATCTACCGTTGTCATTTCGTTCCGTCGACATTCGGTTCCGGAGCGACACGAACGGGGACTTAGAATTTTTTCGCTCGGGCTCCGGAGCGACACGAACGGGGACTTAGAATTTTTTCGCTCGGGCTCCGGAGCGACACGATCGCTCCGTTATTCTACGTTCTCTCGGTCCACGGGCATCAGAGAGCAAAACAGCCTAATAGTTTTAGAGTGCCTCAACGATCAGGAATATGGATCTAACGTTCTCGTTTCGATCCGACGACTTTCGGTTCCGGAGCGACACGAACGCTCCATGATTCTCGATTATCTCGACACAGGTAAGAGACAGAGGAGAACAAGTGTATGGTTTTAGAGAGCCACGAGCACCAGGAATAAGGATCTACCGTTGTCATTTCGTTCCGTCGACATTCGGTTCCGGAGCGACACGAACGGGGACTTAGAATTTTTTCGCTCGGGCTCCGGAGCGACACGAACGGGGACTTAGAATTTTTTCGCTCGGGCTCCGGAGCGACACGATCGCTCCGTTATTCTACGTTCTCTCGGTCCACGGGCATCAGAGAGCAAAACAGCCTAATAGTTTTAGAGTGCCTCAACGATCAGGAATATGGATCTAACGTTCTCGTTTCGATCCGACGACTTTCGGTTCCGGAGCGACACGAACGCTCCATGATTCTCGATTATCTCGACACAGGTAAGAGACAGAGGAGAACAAGTGTATGGTTTTAGAGAGCCACGAGCACCAGGAATAAGGATCTACCGTTGTCATTTCGTTCCGTCGACATTCGGTTCCGGAGCGACACGAACGGGGACTTAGAATTTTTTCGCTCGGGCTCCGGAGCGACACGAACGGGGACTTAGAATTTTTTCGCTCGGGCTCCGGAGCGACACGATCGCTCCGTTATTCTACGTTCTCTCGGTCCACGGGCATCAGAGAGCAAAACAGCCTAATAGTTTTAGAGTGCCTCAACGATCAGGAATATGGATCTAACGTTCTCGTTTCGATCCGACGACTTTCGGTTCCGGAGCGACACGAACGCTCCATGATTCTCGATTATCTCGACACAGGTAAGAGACAGAGGAGAACAAGTGTATGGTTTTAGAGAGCCACGAGCACCAGGAATAAGGATCTACCGTTGTCATTTCGTTCCGTCGACATTCGGTTCCGGAGCGACACGAACGGGGACTTAGAATTTTTTCGCTCGGGCTCCGGAGCGACACGAACGGGGACTTAGAATTTTTTCGCTCGGGCTCCGGAGCGACACGATCGCTCCGTTATTCTACGTTCTCTCGGTCCACGGGCATCAGAGAGCAAAACAGCCTAATAGTTTTAGAGTGCCTCAACGATCAGGAATATGGATCTAACGTTCTCGTTTCGATCCGACGACTTTCGGTTCCGGAGCGACACGAACGCTCCATGATTCTCGATTATCTCGACACAGGTAAGAGACAGAGGAGAACAAGTGTATGGTTTTAGAGAGCCACGAGCACCAGGAATAAGGATCTACCGTTGTCATTTCGTTCCGTCGACATTCGGTTCCGGAGCGACACGAACGGGGACTTAGAATTTTTTCGCTCGGGCTCCGGAGCGACACGAACGGGGACTTAGAATTTTTTCGCTCGGGCTCCGGAGCGACACGATCGCTCCGTTATTCTACGTTCTCTCGGTCCACGGGCATCAGAGAGCAAAACAGCCTAATAGTTTTAGAGTGCCTCAACGATCAGGAATATGGATCTAACGTTCTCGTTTCGATCCGACGACTTTCGGTTCCGGAGCGACACGAACGCTCCATGATTCTCGATTATCTCGACACAGGTAAGAGACAGAGGAGAACAAGTGTATGGTTTTAGAGAGCCACGAGCACCAGGAATAAGGATCTACCGTTGTCATTTCGTTCCGTCGACATTCGGTTCCGGAGCGACACGAACGGGGACTTAGAATTTTTTCGCTCGGGCTCCGGAGCGACACGAACGGGGACTTAGAATTTTTTCGCTCGGGCTCCGGAGCGACACGATCGCTCCGTTATTCTACGTTCTCTCGGTCCACGGGCATCAGAGAGCAAAACAGCCTAATAGTTTTAGAGTGCCTCAACGATCAGGAATATGGATCTAACGTTCTCGTTTCGATCCGACGACTTTCGGTTCCGGAGCGACACGAACGCTCCATGATTCTCGATTATCTCGACACAGGTAAGAGACAGAGGAGAACAAGTGTATGGTTTTAGAGAGCCACGAGCACCAGGAATAAGGATCTACCGTTGTCATTTCGTTCCGTCGACATTCGGTTCCGGAGCGACACGAACGGGGACTTAGAATTTTTTCGCTCGGGCTCCGGAGCGACACGAACGGGGACTTAGAATTTTTTCGCTCGGGCTCCGGAGCGACACGATCGCTCCGTTATTCTACGTTCTCTCGGTCCACGGGCATCAGAGAGCAAAACAGCCTAATAGTTTTAGAGTGCCTCAACGATCAGGAATATGGATCTAACGTTCTCGTTTCGATCCGACGACTTTCGGTTCCGGAGCGACACGAACGCTCCATGATTCTCGATTATCTCGACACAGGTAAGAGACAGAGGAGAACAAGTGTATGGTTTTAGAGAGCCACGAGCACCAGGAATAAGGATCTACCGTTGTCATTTCGTTCCGTCGACATTCGGTTCCGGAGCGACACGAACGGGGACTTAGAATTTTTTCGCTCGGGCTCCGGAGCGACACGAACGGGGACTTAGAATTTTTTCGCTCGGGCTCCGGAGCGACACGATCGCTCCGTTATTCTACGTTCTCTCGGTCCACGGGCATCAGAGAGCAAAACAGCCTAATAGTTTTAGAGTGCCTCAACGATCAGGAATATGGATCTAACGTTCTCGTTTCGATCCGACGACTTTCGGTTCCGGAGCGACACGAACGCTCCATGATTCTCGATTATCTCGACACAGGTAAGAGACAGAGGAGAACAAGTGTATGGTTTTAGAGAGCCACGAGCACCAGGAATAAGGATCTACCGTTGTCATTTCGTTCCGTCGACATTCGGTTCCGGAGCGACACGAACGGGGACTTAGAATTTTTTCGCTCGGGCTCCGGAGCGACACGAACGGGGACTTAGAATTTTTTCGCTCGGGCTCCGGAGCGACACGATCGCTCCGTTATTCTACGTTCTCTCGGTCCACGGGCATCAGAGAGCAAAACAGCCTAATAGTTTTAGAGTGCCTCAACGATCAGGAATATGGATCTAACGTTCTCGTTTCGATCCGACGACTTTCGGTTCCGGAGCGACACGAACGCTCCATGATTCTCGATTATCTCGACACAGGTAAGAGACAGAGGAGAACAAGTGTATGGTTTTAGAGAGCCACGAGCACCAGGAATAAGGATCTACCGTTGTCATTTCGTTCCGTCGACATTCGGTTCCGGAGCGACACGAACGGGGACTTAGAATTTTTTCGCTCGGGCTCCGGAGCGACACGAACGGGGACTTAGAATTTTTTCGCTCGGGCTCCGGAGCGACACGATCGCTCCGTTATTCTACGTTCTCTCGGTCCACGGGCATCAGAGAGCAAAACAGCCTAATAGTTTTAGAGTGCCTCAACGATCAGGAATATGGATCTAACGTTCTCGTTTCGATCCGACGACTTTCGGTTCCGGAGCGACACGAACGCTCCATGATTCTCGATTATCTCGACACAGGTAAGAGACAGAGGAGAACAAGTGTATGGTTTTAGAGAGCCACGAGCACCAGGAATAAGGATCTACCGTTGTCATTTCGTTCCGTCGACATTCGGTTCCGGAGCGACACGAACGGGGACTTAGAATTTTTTCGCTCGGGCTCCGGAGCGACACGAACGGGGACTTAGAATTTTTTCGCTCGGGCTCCGGAGCGACACGATCGCTCCGTTATTCTACGTTCTCTCGGTCCACGGGCATCAGAGAGCAAAACAGCCTAATAGTTTTAGAGTGCCTCAACGATCAGGAATATGGATCTAACGTTCTCGTTTCGATCCGACGACTTTCGGTTCCGGAGCGACACGAACGCTCCATGATTCTCGATTATCTCGACACAGGTAAGAGACAGAGGAGAACAAGTGTATGGTTTTAGAGAGCCACGAGCACCAGGAATAAGGATCTACCGTTGTCATTTCGTTCCGTCGACATTCGGTTCCGGAGCGACACGAACGGGGACTTAGAATTTTTTCGCTCGGGCTCCGGAGCGACACGAACGGGGACTTAGAATTTTTTCGCTCGGGCTCCGGAGCGACACGATCGCTCCGTTATTCTACGTTCTCTCGGTCCACGGGCATCAGAGAGCAAAACAGCCTAATAGTTTTAGAGTGCCTCAACGATCAGGAATATGGATCTAACGTTCTCGTTTCGATCCGACGACTTTCGGTTCCGGAGCGACACGAACGCTCCATGATTCTCGATTATCTCGACACAGGTAAGAGACAGAGGAGAACAAGTGTATGGTTTTAGAGAGCCACGAGCACCAGGAATAAGGATCTACCGTTGTCATTTCGTTCCGTCGACATTCGGTTCCGGAGCGACACGAACGGGGACTTAGAATTTTTTCGCTCGGGCTCCGGAGCGACACGAACGGGGACTTAGAATTTTTTCGCTCGGGCTCCGGAGCGACACGATCGCTCCGTTATTCTACGTTCTCTCGGTCCACGGGCATCAGAGAGCAAAACAGCCTAATAGTTTTAGAGTGCCTCAACGATCAGGAATATGGATCTAACGTTCTCGTTTCGATCCGACGACTTTCGGTTCCGGAGCGACACGAACGCTCCATGATTCTCGATTATCTCGACACAGGTAAGAGACAGAGGAGAACAAGTGTATGGTTTTAGAGAGCCACGAGCACCAGGAATAAGGATCTACCGTTGTCATTTCGTTCCGTCGACATTCGGTTCCGGAGCGACACGAACGGGGACTTAGAATTTTTTCGCTCGGGCTCCGGAGCGACACGAACGGGGACTTAGAATTTTTTCGCTCGGGCTCCGGAGCGACACGATCGCTCCGTTATTCTACGTTCTCTCTCGGTCCACGGGCATCAGAGAGCAAAACAGCCTAATAGTTTTAGAGTGCCTCAACGATCAGGAATATGGATCTAACGTTCTCGTTTCGATCCGACGACTTTCGGTTCCGGAGCGACA
>NW_027480877.1:0-98488 GCF_051401765.1 Calliopsis andreniformis | reverse complement strand
TCCATCGTATAAAACGAATAATTGCAACCAGTATGAAACTTATGGTCATTTCTACTTTCCGGGCAACCTAGGCTTCACTCTATGGCGTTCTACCAGCACATCGAATAGCTACGGCCACAGAAGTCAACGCCTGAAGTATAAAATACAATAAAAATACAACAGTCTTTCCATCCTATAACAGGAATAGTTGCAACCCGTGTGAAAGTGATGGTCATTTCAACGTTCCAGGCAACCTAGGCTTCACTCTAGGGCGTTGTTGCACCAGATCGGATAGTTCGGGCCTAAGAAGACAACGCCAGAAGCATAAAATACAATATAAATATAACAGTTTTTCCATCGTATAAAACGAATAATAGAAACCAGTGTGAAAGTTATGGTCATTTCTACGTTCCGGGCAACCTAGGCTTCACTCCAGGGCGTTCTCCACCAGATCAAACAGTTAGGGCCTTAGAAGTCAACGCCCGAAGCATAAAATACAAAATAAATAGAACGGTTTTTCCATTGTATAAAACGAATAAATGCTACCAGTGTAAAAGTTATGGTCTTTTCTACGTTCCGGGCAACCTAGGCTTCAATCTAGGGCGTTGCTCCATCAGATCGAATAGTTTGGGCCTTAGAAGTCAACGCCCGAAGCATAAAATACAAAATAAATGAAACAGTTTTTCCATCGTATAAAACGAATAATTGCTACCAGTGTGAAAGTTATGGTCATTTCTACGTTCCGTGCAACCTAGGCTTCACTCTAGGGCGTTGCTCCACCAGATCGAATAGTTAGGGCCTTAGAAGACAACGCCCGAAGCATAAAATACAAAATAAATAAAACAGTTTTTCCATCGTATAAAACGAATAATTGCTACCAGTGTGAAATGAATGGTCATTTCTACGTTCCTGGCAACCTAGGCTTCACGCTAGGGCGGTGCTCCACCAGATCAAATAGTTAGGGCCTAAGAAGTCAACGCCAGGAGCATAAAATACAACATAAATACAACAGACTTTCCATCGTATATAATGTATATTTGCAAACAGTGTGAAAGTAATGGTCATTTCTACGTACCGGGCAACCTAGTCTCCACCCTAGGGCGTTGCTCCACCAAATCGAATAGCTAGGGCCTTAGAAGTCAACGCCAGAAGCATAAAATATAAAATAATTAGAACAGTTTTTCCATCGTATAAAACGAATAATTGCTACCAGTGTGAAAGTTATGGTTATTTCTACTTTCCGGGCAACCTAGGCTTCACCCTATGGCGTTGTTCCACCAGAGCGAGTAGTTAGGGCCTAAGAAGTGAACGCCAGAAGCATAAAATACAATATAAATACAACAGTTTTTCCATCATATAAAACGAATAATTGCAACCAGTGTAAAAGTTATGGTCATTTCTACGTTCCGGACAACCTAGGCTTCAGCCTAGGGCGTTGTTCCACCAGATCGAATAGTTAGGGCCTAAGAAGTGAACGCCAGAAGCATAAAATACAATATAAATACACAGTTTTTCCATCATATAAAACGGATGATAGCAACCAGTGTGGAAGTTATGGTCACTTCTACGTTCCGGGCAACCTAGGCTTCACTTTAGGGCGTTCCTCCACCAGATCAAATAGTTAGGGCCTAAGATGTCAACGCCAGAAGCATAAAATGCAACATAAATACAACAGACTTTCCATCGTATATAATGTATATTTGCAAACAGTGTGAAAGTAATGGACATTTCTACGTACCGGGCAAACTAGGCCCCACTCTAGGGCGTTGCTCCACCCAATCGAATACCTAGGGCCTTAGAAGTCAACGCCAGAAGCATAAAATACAATATAGATGCAAAAGTTTTTCCATCGTATAACAGGAATAACTGTAAACAGTATGAAAGTACTGCTCATTTCTACGTTCCGTGTAACCTAGGTTTTGCTCTAGGGCGTTGCTCCACCATATCGAATAGTTAGAGCCTTAGAAGTCAACGCCAGAAGCATAAAATACAATAAAGATGCAACAGTTTTTCCATCGTATAACAGGAATAACTGCAAACAGTGTCAAAGTACTGGGCATTTCTACGTTCCGGGTAACCTAGGTTTCACTTGAGGGCGTTGCTCCACCAGATCAAATAGCTTGGGACTTAGAATTCAACGCCATAAGTATAAAATACAATATAAATATAACAGTTTTTCCATCGTATAAGACGAATATTGGCAACCAGTGTGAAATTTATGGTCATTTTAACGTTCCGGGCAATCTAGGCTTCACTCTAGGGCGTTGCTCCTCCAGATCAATCAGTTAGGACCTTAGAAGTCAACGCCCGAAGCATAAAATGCAAAATAAATAGAACAGCTTTTCCATTGTATAAAACGAATAAATGCTAGCAGTGTAAAAGTTATGGTCATTTCTACGTTCCGGGCAACCTAGGCTTCACCCTAGGCCGTTGTTCCACCAGATCGAATAGTTAGGGCCTAAGAAGTGAACGCCAGAAGCATAAAACACAATATAAATACAACAGTTTATCTATCATATAAAACGAATGATAGCAACCAGTGTGAAAGTTATGGTCATTTCTACGTTCCGGGCAACCTAGGCTTCACTCTAGGCCGTTGTTCCACCAGATCGAATAGTTAGGGCCTAAGAAGTGAACGCCAGAAGCATAAAATACAATATAAATACAACAGTTTTTCCATCATATAAAACGAATGATAACAACCAGTGTGAAAGTTATGGTCATTTCTACGTGCCGGGCAACCTAGGCTTCACTCTAGGGCGTTGCTCCACCAGATCGAATATTTAGGGCCTTAGAAGTCAACGCCCGAAGCATAAAATACAAAATAAATAAAACAGTATTTCCATCATATAAAACGAATAATTGCTACCAGTGTGAAAGTTATCGTCATTTCTACGCTCCGCGCAACCTAGGCTTCACTCTAGGGCGTTGCTCCGCCAGATCGAATAGTTTGGGCCTTAGAAGTCAACGCCCGAAGCATAAAATACAAAATAAATAAAACAGTTTTTCCATCGTATAAAACGAATAATTGCTACCAGTGTGAAATGAATGGTCATTTCTACGTTCCGGGCAACCTAGGCTTCACGCTAGGGCGGTGCTCCACCAGATCAAATAGTTAGGGCCTAAGAAGTCAACGCCAGGAACATAAAATACAACATAAATACAACAGACTTTCCGTCGTATATAATGTATATTTGCAAACAGTGTGAAAGTAATGGTCATTTCTACGTACCGGGCAACCTAGGCTCCACTCTAGGGCGTTGCTCCACCGAATCGAATAGATAGGGCCTTAGAAGTCAACGCCAGAAGCATAAAATACAATAAAGACGCAAAGGTTTTTCCATCGTATAACAGGAATAACTGCAAACAGTATGAAAGTACTGGTCATTTCTACGTTCCAGGCGACCTAGGCTTCACTCTAGGGCGTTGTTGCACCAGATCGAATAGTTCGGGCCTAAGAAGTCAGCGCCAGAAGCATAAAATACAATATAAATATAACAGTTTTTCCATCGTATAAAACGAATAATAGAAACCAGTGTGAAAGTTATGGTCATTTCTACGTTCCGGGCAACCTAGGCTTCACTCCAGGGCGTTCTCCACCAGATCAAACAGTTAGGGCCTTAGAAGTCAACGCCCGAAGCATAAAATACAAAATAAATACAACGGTTTTTGCATTGTATAAAACGAATAAATGCTACCAGTGTAAAAGTTATGGTCTTTTCTACGTTCCGGGCAACCTAGGCTTCAATCTAGGGCGTTGCTCCACCAGATCGAACAGTTAGGGCCTTAGAAGTCAACGCCCGAAGCATAAAATACAAAATAAATGAAACAGTTTTTCCATCGTATAAAACGAATAATTGCTACCAGTGTGAAAGTTATGGTCATTTCTACGTTCCGCGCAACCTAGGCTTCAATCTAGGGCGTTGCTCCACCAGATCCAATAGTTAGGGCCTTAGAAGTCAACGCCCGAAGCATAAAATACAAGATAAATAAAACAGTTTTTCCATCGTATAAAACGAATAATTGCTACCAGTGTGAAATGAATGGTCATTTCTACGTTCCGGGCAACCTAGGCTTCACGCTAGGGCGGTGCTCCACCAGATCAAATAGTTAGGGCCTATGAAGTCAACGCCAGGAGCATAAAATACAACATAAATACAACAGACTTTCCATCGTATATAATGTATATTTGCAAACAGTGTGAAAGTAATGGTCATTTCTACGTACCGGGCAACCTAGTCTCCACTCTATGGCGTTGCTCCACCAAATCGAATAGCTAGGGCCTTAGAAGTCAACGCCAGAAGCATAAAATATAAAATAATTAGAACAGTTTTTCCATCGTATAAAACGAATAATTGCTACCAGTGTGAAAGTTATGGTTATTTCTACTTTCCGGGCAACCTAGGCTTCACCCTATGGCGTTGTTCCACCAGAGCGAGTAGTTAGGGCCTAAGAAGTGAACGCCAGAAGCATAAAATACAATATAAATACAACAGTTTTTCCATCATATAAAACGAATAATTGCAACCAGTGTAAAAGTTATGGTCATTTCTACGTTCCGGACAACCTAGGCTTCAGCCTAGGGCGTTGTTCCACCAGATCGAATAGTTAGGGCCTAAGAAGTGAACGCCAGAAGCATAAAATACAATATAAATACACAGTTTTTCCATCATATAAAACGGATGATAGCAACCAGTGTGGAAGTTATGGTCACTTCTACGTTCCGGGCAACCTAGGCTTCACTTTAGGGCGTTGCTCCACCAGATCAAATAGTTAGGGCCTAAGAAGTCAACGCCAGAAGCATAAAATGCAACATAAATACAACAGACTTTCCATCGTATATAATGTATATTTGCAAACAGTGTGAAAGTAATTGACATTTCTACGTACCGGGCAAACTAGGCCCCACTCTAGGGCGTTGCTCCACCCAATCGAATACCTAGGGCCTTAGAAGTCAACGCCAGAAGCATAAAATACAATATAGATGCAAAAGTTTTTCCATCGTATAACAGGAATAACTGTAAACAGTATGAAAGTACTGGTCATTTCTACGTTCCGTGTAACCTAGGTTTTGCTCTAGGGCGTTGCTCCACCATATCGAATAGCTAGGGACTTAGAATTCAACGCCATAAGAATAAAATACAATATAAGTGCAACAGTTTTTCCATCGTATAAAAAGAATAATTGCAACCAGTGTGAAAGTCATGGTCATTTCTACATTTCGAGCAACCTAGGTTTCACTCTAGAGCGTTGATCCACCTGATCGAATAGTTAGAGCCTTAGAAGTCAACGCCAGAAGCATAAAATACAATAAAGATGCAACAGTTTTTCCATCGTATAACAGGAATAACTGCAAACAGTGTCAAAGTACTGGGCATTTCTACGTTCCGGGTAACCTAGGTTTCACTTGAGGGCGTTGCTCCACCAGATCAAATAGCTTGGGACTTAGAATTCAACGCCATAAGTATAAAATACAATATAAATATAACAGTTTTTCCATCGTATAAGACGAATATTGGCAACCAGTGTGAAATTTATGGTCATTTTAACGTTCCGGGCAATCTAGGCTTCACTCTAGGGCGTTGCTCCTCCAGATCAATCAGTTAGGACCTTAGAAGTCAACGCCCGAAGCATAAAATGCAAAATAAATAGAACAGCTTTTCCATTGTATAAAACGAATAAATGCTAGCAGTGTAAAAGTTATGGTCATTTCTACGTTCCGGGCAACCTAGGCTTCACCCTAGGGCGTTGTTCCACCAGATCGAATAGTTAGGGCCTAAGAAGTGAACGCCAGAAGCATAAAACACAATATAAATACAACAGTTTATCCATCATATAAAACGAATGATAGCAACCAGTGTGAAAGTTATGGTCATTTCTACGTTCCGCGCAACCTAGGCTTCAATCTAGGGCGTTGCTCCACCAGATCCAATAGTTAGGGCCTTAGAAGTCAACGCCCGAAGCATAAAATACAAGATAAATAAAACAGTTTTTCCATCGTATAAAACGAATAATTGCTACCAGTGTGAAATGAATGGTCATTTCTACGTTCCGGGCAACCTAGGCTTCACGCTAGGGCGGTGCTCCACCAGATCAAATAGTTAGGGCCTATGAAGTCAACGCCAGGAGCATAAAATACAACATAAATACAACAGACTTTCCATCGTATATAATGTATATTTGCAAACAGTGTGAAAGTAATGGTCATTTCTACGTACCGGGCAACCTAGTCTCCACTCTATGGCGTTGCTCCACCAAATCGAATAGCTAGGGCCTTAGAAGTCAACGCCAGAAGCATAAAATATAAAATAAATAGAACAGTTTTTCCATCTTATAAAACGAATAATTGCTACCAGTGTGAAAGTTATGGTTATTTCTACTTTCCGGGCAAGCTAGGCTTCACCCTATGGCGTTGTTCCACCAGATGGAATAGTTAGGGCCTTAGAAGTCAACGCCCGAAGCATAAAATACAAAATAAATAAAACAGTTTTTCCATCGTATAAAACGAATAATTGCAACCAGTATGAAACTTATGGTCATTTCTACTTTCCGGGCAACCTAGGCTTCACTCTATGGCGTTCTACCAGCACATCGAATAGCTACGGCCACAGAAGTCAACGCCTGAAGTATAAAATACAATAAAAATACAACAGTCTTTCCATCCTATAACAGGAATAGTTGCAACCCGTGTGAAAGTGATGGTCATTTCAACGTTCCAGGCAACCTAGGCTTCACTCTAGGGCGTTGTTGCACCAGATCGAATAGTTCGGGCCTAAGAAGTCAACGCCAGGAGCATAAAATACAATATAAATATAACAGTTTTTCCATCGTATAAAACGAATAATAGAAACCAGTGTGAAAGTTATGGTCATTTCTACGTTCCGGGCAACCTAGGCTTCACTCCAGGGCGTTCTCCACCAGATCAAACAGTTAGGGCCTTAGAAGTCAACGCCCGAAGCATAAAATACAAAATAAATAGAACGGTTTTTCCATTGTATAAAACGAATAAATGCTACCAGTGTAAAAGTTATGGTCTTTTCTACGTTCCGGGCAACCTAGGCTTCAATCTAGGGCGTTGCTCCATCAGATCGAATAGTTTGGGCCTTAGAAGTCAACGCCCGAAGCATAAAATACAAAATAAATGAAACAGTTTTTCCATCGTATAAAACGAATAATTGCTACCAGTGTGAAAGTTATGGTCATTTCTACGTTTCGTGCAACCTAGGCTTCACTCTAGGGCGTTGCTCCACCAGATCGAATAGTTAGGGCCTAAGAAGTGAACGCCAGAAGCATAAAATACAATATAAATACAACAGTTTTTCCATCATATAAAACGAATGATAACAACCAGTGTGAAAGTTATGGTCATTTCTACGTGCCGGGCAACCTAGGCTTCACTCTAGGGCGTTGCTCCACCAGATCGAATATTTAGGGCCTTAGAAGTCAACGCCCGAAGCATAAAATACAAAATAAATAAAACAGTATTTCCATCATATAAAACGAATAATTGCTACCAGTGTGAAAGTTATCGTCATTTCTACGCTCCGCGCAACCTAGGCTTCACTCTAGGGCGTTGCTCCGCCAGATCGAATAGTTTGGGCCTTAGAAGTCAACGCCCGAAGCATAAAATACAAAATAAATAAAACAGTTTTTCCATCGTATAAAACGAATAATTGCTACCAGTGTGAAAGTTATCGTCATTTCTACGCTCCGCGCAACCTAGGCTTCACTCTAGGGCGTTGCTCCGCCAGATCGAATAGTTTGGGCCTTAGAAGTCAACGCCCGAAGCATAAAATACAAAATAAATAGAACGGTCTTTCCATTGTATAAAACGAATAAATGCTACCAGTGTAAAAGGTATGGTCTTTTCTACGTTCCGGGCAACGTAGGCTTCAATCTAGGGCGTTGCTCCTTCAGATCGAATAGTTTGGGCCTTAGAAGTCAACGCCCGAAGCATAAAATACAAAATAAATGAAACAGTTTTTCCATCGTATAAAACGAATAATTGCTACCAGTGTGAAAGTTATGGTCATTTCTACGTTCCGTGCAACCTAGGCTTCACTCTAGGGCGTTGCTCCACCAGATCGAATAGTTAGGGCCTTAGAAGACAACGCCCGAAGCATAAAATACAAAATAAATAAAACAGTTTTTCCATCTTATAAAACGAATAATTGCTACCAGTGTGAAAGTTATGGTTATTTCTACTATCCGGGCAACCTACGCTTCACCCTATGGCGTTGTTCCACCAGAGCGAGTAGTTAGGGCCTAAGAAGTGATCGCCAGAAGCATAAAATACAATATAAATACAACAGTTTTTCCATCATATAAAACGAATAATTGCAACCAGTGTAAAAGTTATGGTCATTTCTACGTTCCGGACAACCTAGGTTTCAGCCTAGGGCGTTGTTCCACCAGATCGAATAGTTAGGGCCTAAGAAGTGAACGCCAGAAGCATAAAATACAATATAAATACACAGTTTTTCCATCATATAAAGCGGATGATAGCAACCAGTGTGGAAGTTATGGTCACTTCTACGTTCCGGGCAACCTAGGCTTCACTTTAGGGCGTTCCTCCACCAGATCAAATAGTTAGGGCCTAAGAAGTCAACGCCAGAAGCATAAAATGCAACATAAATACAACAGACTTTCCATCGTATATAATGTATATTTGCAAACAGTGTGAAAGTAATGGACATTTCTACGTACCGGGCAAACTAGGCCCCACTCTAGGGCGTTGCTCCACCCAATCGAATACCTAGGGCCTTAGAAGTCAACGCCAGAAGCATAAAATACAATATAGATGCAAAAGTTTTTCCATCGTATAACAGGAATAACTGTAAACAGTATGAAAGTACTGGTCATTTCTACGTTCCGTGTAACCTAGGTTTTGCTCTAGGGCGTTGCTGCACCATATCGAATAGCTAGGGACTTAGAATTCAACGCCATAAGAATAAAATACAATACAAGTACAACAGTTTTTCCATCGTATAAAAAGAATAATTGCAACCAGTGTGAAAGTCATGGTCATTTCTACATTTCGAGCAACCTAGGTTTCACTCTAGAGCGTTGATCCACCTGATCGAATAGTTAGAGCCTTAGAAGTCAACGCCAGAAGCATAAAATACAATAAAGATGCAACAGTTTTTCCATCGTATAACAGGAATAACTGCAAACAGTGTCAAAGTACTGGGCATTTCTACGTTCCGGGTAACCTAGGTTTCACTTGAGGGCGTTGCTCCACCAGATCAAATAGCTTGGGACTTAGAATTCAACGCCATAAGTATAAAATACAATATAAATATAACATTTTTTCCATCGTATAAGACGAATATTGGCAACCAGTGTGAAATTTATGGTCATTTTAACGTTCCGGGCAATCTAGGCTTCACTCTAGGGCGTTGCTCCTCCAGATCAATCAGTTAGGACCTTAGAAGTCAACGCCCGAAGCATAAAATGCAAAATAAATAGAACAGCTTTTCCATTGTATAAAACGAATAAATGCTAGCAGTGTAAAAGTTATGGTCATTTCTACGTTCCGGGCAACCTAGGGTTCACCCTAGGGCGTTGTTCCACCAGATCGAATAGTTAGGGCCTAAGAAGTGAACGCCAGAAGCATAAAACACAATATAAATACAACAGTTTATCCATCATATAAAACGAATGATAGCAACCAGTGTGAAAGTTATCGTCATTTCTACGCTCCGCGCAACCTAGGCTTCACTCTAGGGCGTTGCTCCGCCAGATCGAATAGTTTGGGCCTTAGAAGTCAACGCCCGAAGCATAAAATACAAAATAAATAGAACGGTCTTTCCATTGTATAAAACGAATAAATGCTACCAGTGTAAAAGGTATGGTCTTTTCTACGTTCCGGGCAACCTAGGCTTCAATCTAGGGCGTTGCTCCTTCAGATCGAATAGTTTGGGCCTTAGAAGTCAACGCCCGAAGCATAAAATACAAAATAAATGAAACAGTTTTTCCATCGTATAAAACGAATAATTGCTACCAGTGTGAAAGTTATGGTCATTTCTACGTTCCGTGCAACCTAGGCTTCACTCTAGGGCGTTGCTCCACCAGATCGAATAGTTAGGGCCTTAGAAGACAACGCCCGAAGCATAAAATACAAAATAAATAAAACAGTTTTTCCATCGTATAAAACGAATAATTGCTACCAGTGTGAAATGAATGGTCATTTCTACGTTCCGGGCAACCTAGGCTTCACGCTAGGGCGGTGCTCCACCAAATCAAATAGTTAGGGCCTAAGAAGTCAACGCCAGAAGCATAAAATACAACATAAATACAACAGACTTTCCATCGTATATAATGTATATTTGCAAACAGTGTGAAAGTAATGGTCATTTCTACGTACCGGGCAACCTAGTCTCCACCCTAGGGCGTTGCTCCACCAAATCGAATAGCTAGGGCCTTAGAAGTCAACGCCAGAAGCATAAAATATAAAATAATTAGAACAGTTTTTCCATCGTATAAAACGAATAATTGCTACCAGTGTGAAAGTTATGGTTATTTCTACTATCCGGGCAACCTACGCTTCACCCTATGGCGTTGTTCCACCAGAGCGAGTAGTTAGGGCCTAAGAAGTGAACGCCAGAAGCATAAAATACAATATAAATACAACAGTTTTTCCATCATATAAAACGAATAATTGCAACCAGTGTAAAAGTTATGGTCATTTCTACGTTCCGGACAACATAGGCTTCAGCCTAGGGCGTTGTTCCACCAGATCGAATAGTTAGGGCCTAAGAAGTGAACGCCAGAAGCATAAAATACAATATAAATACACAGTTTTTCCATCATATAAAACGGATGATAGCAACCAGTGTGGAAGTTATGGTCACTTCTACGTTCCGGGCAACCTAGGCTTCACTTTAGGGCGTTCCTCCACCAGATCAAATAGTTAGGGCCTAAGAAGTCAACGCCAGAAGCATAAAATGCAACATAAATACAACAGACTTTCCATCGTATATAATGTATATTTGCAAACAGTGTGAAAGTAATGGACATTTCTACGTACCGGGCAAACTAGGCCCCACTCTAGGGCGTTGCTCCACCCAATCGAATACCTAGGGCCTTAGAAGTCAACGCCAGAAGCATAAAATACAATATAGATGCAAAAGTTTTTCCATCGTATAACAGGAATAACTGTAAACAGTATGAAAGTACTGGTCATTTCTACGTTCCGTGTAACCTAGGTTTTGCTCTAGGGCGTTGCTCCACCATATCGAATAGCTAGGGACTTAGAATTCAACGCCATAAGAATAAAATACAATACAAGTACAACAGTTTTTCCATCGTATAAAAAGAATAATTGCAACCAGTGTGAAAGTCATGGTCATTTCTACATTTCGAGCAACCTAGGTTTCACTCTAGAGCGTTGATCCACCTGATCGAATAGTTAGAGCCTTAGAAGTCAACGCCAGAAGCATAAAATACAATAAAGATGCAACAGTTTTTCCATCGTATAACAGGAATAACTGCAAACGGTGTCAAAGTACCGGGCATTTCTACGTTCCGGGTAACCTAGGTTTCACTTGAGGGCGTTGCTCCACCAGATCAAATAGCTTGGGACTTAGAATTCAACGCCATAAGTATAAAATACAATATAAATATAACAGTTTTTCCATCGTATAAGACGAATATTGGCAACCAGTGTGAAATTTATGGTCATTTTAACGTTCCGGGCAATCTAGGCTTCACTCTAGGGCGTTGCTCCTCCAGATCAATCAGTTAGGACCTTAGAAGTCAACGCCCGAAGCATAAAATGCAAAATAAATAGAACAGCTTTTCCATTGTATAAAACGAATAAATGCTAGCAGTGTAAAAGTTATGGTCATTTCTACGTTCCGGGCAACCTAGGCTTCACCCTAGGGCGTTGTTCCACCAGATCGAATAGTTAGGGCCTAAGAAGTGAACGCCAGAAGCATAAAACACAATATAAATACAACAGTTTATCCATCATATAAAACGAATGATAGCAACCAGTGTGAAAGTTATGGTCATTTCTACGTTCCGGGCAACCTAGGCTTCACTCTAGGCCGTTGTTCCACCAGATCGAATAGATAGGGCCTAAGAAGTGAACGCCAGAAGCATAAAATACAATATAAATACAACAGTTTTTCCATCATATAAAACGAATGATAACAACCAGTGTGAAAGTTATGGTCATTTCTACGTGCCGGGCAACCTAGGCTTCACTCTAGGGCGTTGCTCCACCAGATCGAATATTTAGGGCCTTAGAAGTCAACGCCCGAAGCATAAAATACAAAATAAATAAAACAGTATTTCCATCATATAAAACGAATAATTGCTACCAGTGTGAAAGTTATCGTCAGTTCTGCGCTCCGCGCAACCTAGGCTTCACTCTAGGGCGTTGCTCCGCCAGATCGAATAGTTTGGGCCTTAGAAGTCAACGCCCGAAGCATAAAATACAAAATAAATAAAACAGTTTTTCCATCGTATAAAACGAATAATTGCTACCAGTGTGAAAGTTATCGTCATTTCTACGCTCCGCGCAACCTAGGCTTCACTCTAGGGCGTTGCTCCGCCAGATCGAATAGTTTGGGCCTTAGAAGTCAACGCCCGAAGCATAAAATACAAAATAAATAGAACGGTCTTTCCATTGTATAAAACGAATAAATGCTACCAGTGTAAAAGTTATGGTCTTTTCTACGTTCCGGGCAACCTAGGCTTCAATCTAGGGCGTTGCTCCTTCAGATCGAATAGTTTGGGCCTTAGAAGTCAACGCCCGAAGCATAAAATACAAAATAAATGAAACAGTTTTTCCATCGTATAAAACGAATAATTGCTACCAGTGTGAAAGTTATGGTCATTTCTACGTTCCGTGCAACCTAGGCTTCACTCTATGGCGTTGCTCCACCAGATCGAATAGTTAGGGCCTTAGAAGACAACGCCCGAAGCATAAAATACAAAATAAATAAAACAGTTTTTCCATCGTATAAAACGAATAATTGCTACCAGTGTGAAATAAATGGTCATTTCTACGTTCCGGGCAACCTAGGCTTCACGCTAGGGCGGTGCTCCACCAGATCAAATAGTTAGGGCCTAAGAAGTCAACGCCAGGAGCATAAAATACAACATAAATACAACAGACTTTCCATCGTATATAATGTATATTTGCAAACAGTGTGAAAGTAATGGTCATTTCTACGTACCGGGCAACCTAGTCTCCACCCTAGGGCGTTGCTCCACCAAATCGAATAGCTAGGGCCTTAGAAGTCAACGCCAGAAGCATAAAATATAAAATAATTAGAACAGTTTTTCCATCGTATAAAACGAATAAATGCAACCAGTGTGAAAGTTATGGTTATTTCTACTATCCGGGCAACCTAGGCTTCACCCTATGGCGTTGTTCCACCAGAGCGAGTAGTTAGGGCCTAAGAAGTGAACGCCAGAAGCATAAAATACAATATAAATACAACAGTTTTTACATCATATAAAACGAATAATTGCAACCAGTGTAAAAGTTATGGTCATTTCTACGTTCCGGACAACCTAGGCTTCAGCCTAGGGCGTTGTTCCACCAGATCGAATAGTTAGGGCCTAAGAAGTGAACGCCAGAAGCATAAAATACAATATAAATACACAGTTTTTCCATCATATAAAACGGATGATAGCAACCAGTGTGGAAGTTATGGTCACTTCTACGTTCCGGGCAACCTAGGCTTCACTTTAGGGCGTTCCTCCACCAGATCAAATAGTTAGGGCCTAAGAAGTCAACGCCAGAAGCATAAAATGCAACATAAATACAACAGACTTTCCATCGTATATAATGTATATTTGCAAACAGTGTGAAAGTAATGGACATTTCTACGTACCGGGCAAACTAGGCCCCACTCTAGGGCGTTGCTCCACCCAATCGAATACCTAGGGCCTTAGAAGTCAACGCCAGAAGCATAAAATACAATATAGATGCAAAAGTTTTTCCATCGTATAACAGGAATAACTGTAAACAGTATGAAAGTACTGGTCATTTCTACGTTCCGTGTAACCTAGGTTTTGCTCTAGGGCGTTGCTGCACCATATCGAATAGCTAGGGACTTAGAATTCAACGCCATAAGAATAAAATACAATACAAGTACAACAGTTTTTCCATCGTATAAAAAGAATAATTGCAACCAGTGTGAAAGTCATGGTCATTTCTACATTTCGAGCAACCTAGGTTTCACTCTAGAGCGTTGATCCACCTGATCGAATAGTTAGAGCCTTAGAAGTCAACGCCAGAAGCATAAAATACAATAAAGATGCAACAGTTTTTCCATCGTACAACAGGAATAACTGCAAACAGTGTCAAAGTACTGGGCATTTCTACGTTCCGGGTAACCTAGGTTTCACTTGAGGGCGTTGCTCCACCAGATCAAATAGCTTGGGACTTAGAATTCAACGCCATAAGTATAAAATACAATATAAATATAACATTTTTTCCATCGTATAAGACGAATATGGGCAACCAGTGTGAAATTTATGGTCATTTTAACGTTCCGGGCAATCTAGGCTTCACTCTAGGGCGTTGCTCCTCCAGATCAATCAGTTAGGACCTTAGAAGTCAACGCCCGAAGCATAAAATGCAAAATAAATAGAACAGCTTTTCCATTGTATAAAACGAATAAATGCTAGCAGTGTAAAAGTTATGGTCATTTCTACGTTCCGGGCAACCTAGGCTTCACCCTAGGGCGTTGTTCCACCAGATCGAATAGTTAGGGCCTAAGAAGTGAACGCCAGAAGCATAAAACACAATATAAATACAACAGTTTATCCATCATATAAAACGAATGATAGCAACCAGTGTGAAAGTTATGGTCATTTCTACGTTCCGGGCAACCTAGGCTTCACTCTAGGCCGTTGTTCCACCAGATCGAATAGTTAGGGCCTAAGAAGTGAACGCCAGAAGCATAAAATACAATATAAATACAACAGTTTTTCCATCATATAAAACGAATGATAACAACCAGTGTGAAAGTTATGGTCATTTCTACGTGCCGGGCAACCTAGGCTTCACTCTAGGGCGTTGCTCCACCAGATCGAATATTTAGGGCCTTAGAAGTCAACGCCCGAAGCATAAAATACAAAATAAATAAAACAGTATTTCCATCATATAAAACGAATAATTGCTACCAGTGTGAAAGTTATCGTCATTTCTACGCTCCGCGCAACCTAGGCTTCACTCTAGGGCGTTGCTCCGCCAGATCGAATAGTTTGGGCCTTAGAAGTCAACGCCCGAAGCATAAAATACAAAATAAATAAAACAGTTTTTCCATCGTATAAAACGAATAATTGCTACCAGTGTGAAAGTTATCGTCATTTCTACGCTCCGCGCAACCTAGGCTTCACTCTAGGGCGTTGCTCCGCCAGATCGAATAGTTTGGGCCTTAGAAGTCAACGCCCGAAGCATAAAATACAAAATAAATAGAACGGTCTTTCCATTGTATAAAACGAATAAATGCTACCAGTGTAAAAGGTATGGTCTTTTCTACGTTCCGGGCAACCTAGGCTTCAATCTAGGGCGTTGCTCCTTCAGATCGAATAGTTTGGGCCTTAGAAGTCAACGCCCGAAGCATAAAATACAAAATAAATGAAACAGTTTTTCCATCGTATAAAACGAATAATTGCTACCAGTGTGAAAGTTATGGTCATTTCTACGTTCCGTGCAACCTAGGCTTCACTCTAGGGCGTTGCTCCACCAGATCGAATAGTTAGGGCCTTAGAAGACAACGCCCGAAGCATAAAATACAAAATAAATAAAACAGTTTTTCCATCGTATAAAACGAATAATTGCTACCAGTGTGAAAGTTATGGTTATTTCTACTATCCGGGCAACCTACGCTTCACCCTATGGCGTTGTTCCACCAGAGCGAGTAGTTAGGGCCTAAGAAGTGATCGCCAGAAGCATAAAATACAATATAAATACAACAGTTTTTCCATCATATAAAACGAATAATTGCAACCAGTGTAAAAGTTATGGTCATTTCTACGTTCCGGACAACCTAGGCTTCAGCCTAGGGCGTTGTTCCACCAGATCGAATAGTTAGGGCCTAAGAAGTGAACGCCAGAAGCATAAAATACAATATAAATACACAGTTTTTCCATCATATAAAGCGGATGATAGCAACCAGTGTGGAAGTTATGGTCACTTCTACGTTCCGGGCAACCTAGGCTTCACTTTAGGGCGTTCCTCCACCAGATCAAATAGTTAGGGCCTAAGAAGTCAACGCCAGAAGCATAAAATGCAACATAAATACAACAGACTTTCCATCGTATATAATGTATATTTGCAAACAGTGTGAAAGTAATGGACATTTCTACGTACCGGGCAAACTAGGCCCCACTCTAGGGCGTTGCTCCACCCAATCGAATACCTAGGGCCTTAGAAGTCAACGCCAGAAGCATAAAATACAATATAGATGCAAAAGTTTTTCCATCGTATAACAGGAATAACTGTAAACAGTATGAAAGTACTGGTCATTTCTACGTTCCGTGTAACCTAGGTTTTGCTCTAGGGCGTTGCTGCACCATATCGAATAGCTAGGGACTTAGAATTCAACGCCATAAGAATAAAATACAATACAAGTACAACAGTTTTTCCATCGTATAAAAAGAATAATTGCAACCAGTGTGAAAGTCATGGTCATTTCTACATTTCGAGCAACCTAGGTTTCACTCTAGAGCGTTGATCCACCTGATCGAATAGTTAGAGCCTTAGAAGTCAACGCCAGAAGCATAAAATACAATAAAGATGCAACAGTTTTTCCATCGTATAACAGGAATAACTGCAAACAGTGTCAAAGTACTGGGCATTTCTACGTTCCGGGTAACCTAGGTTTCACTTGAGGGCGTTGCTCCACCAGATCAAATAGCTTGGGACTTAGAATTCAACGCCATAAGTATAAAATACAATATAAATATAACATTTTTTCCATCGTATAAGACGAATATTGGCAACCAGTGTGAAATTTATGGTCATTTTAACGTTCCGGGCAATCTAGGCTTCACTCTAGGGCGTTGCTCCTCCAGATCAATCAGTTAGGACCTTAGAAGTCAACGCCCGAAGCATAAAATGCAAAATAAATAGAACAGCTTTTCCATTGTATAAAACGAATAAATGCTAGCAGTGTAAAAGTTATGGTCATTTCTACGTTCCGGGCAACCTAGGCTTCACCCTAGGGCGTTGTTCCACCAGATCGAATAGTTAGGGCCTAAGAAGTGAACGCCAGAAGCATAAAACACAATATAAATACAACAGTTTATCCATCATATAAAACGAATGATAGCAACCAGTGTGAAAGTTATCGTCATTTCTACGCTCCGCGCAACCTAGGCTTCACTCTAGGGCGTTGCTCCGCCAGATCGAATAGTTTGGGCCTTAGAAGTCAACGCCCGAAGCATAAAATACAAAATAAATAGAACGGTCTTTCCATTGTATAAAACGAATAAATGCTACCAGTGTAAAAGGTATGGTCTTTTCTACGTTCCGGGCAACCTAGGCTTCAATCTAGGGCGTTGCTCCTTCAGATCGAATAGTTTGGGCCTTAGAAGTCAACGCCCGAAGCATAAAATACAAAATAAATGAAACAGTTTTTCCATCGTATAAAACGAATAATTGCTACCAGTGTGAAAGTTATGGTCATTTCTACGTTCCGTGCAACCTAGGCTTCACTCTAGGGCGTTGCTCCACCAGATCGAATAGTTAGGGCCTTAGAAGACAACGCCCGAAGCATAAAATACAAAATAAATAAAACAGTTTTTCCATCGTATAAAACGAATAATTGCTACCAGTGTGAAATGAATGGTCATTTCTACGTTCCGGGCAACCTAGGCTTCACGCTAGGGCGGTGCTCCACCAAATCAAATAGTTAGGGCCTAAGAAGTCAACGCCAGAAGCATAAAATACAACATAAATACAACAGACTTTCCATCGTATATAATGTATATTTGCAAACAGTGTGAAAGTAATGGTCATTTCTACGTACCGGGCAACCTAGTCTCCACCCTAGGGCGTTGCTCCACCAAATCGAATAGCTAGGGCCTTAGAAGTCAACGCCAGAAGCATAAAATATAAAATAATTAGAACAGTTTTTCCATCGTATAAAACGAATAATTGCTACCAGTGTGAAAGTTATGGTTATTTCTACTATCCGGGCAACCTACGCTTCACCCTATGGCGTTGTTCCACCAGAGCGAGTAGTTAGGGCCTAAGAAGTGAACGCCAGAAGCATAAAATACAATATAAATACAACAGTTTTTCCATCATATAAAACGAATAATTGCAACCAGTGTAAAAGTTATGGTCATTTCTACGTTCCGGACAACCTAGGCTTCAGCCTAGGGCGTTGTTCCACCAGATCGAATAGTTAGGGCCTAAGAAGTGAACGCCAGAAGCATAAAATACAATATAAATACACAGTTTTTCCATCATATAAAACGGATGATAGCAACCAGTGTGGAAGTTATGGTCACTTCTACGTTCCGGGCAACCTAGGCTTCACTTTAGGGCGTTCCTCCACCAGATCAAATAGTTAGGGCCTAAGAAGTCAACGCCAGAAGCATAAAATGCAACATAAATACAACAGACTTTCCATCGTATATAATGTATATTTGCAAACAGTGTGAAAGTAATGGACATTTCTACGTACCGGGCAAACTAGGCCCCACTCTAGGGCGTTGCTCCACCCAATCGAATACCTAGGGCCTTAGAAGTCAACGCCAGAAGCATAAAATACAATATAGATGCAAAAGTTTTTCCATCGTATAACAGGAATAACTGTAAACAGTATGAAAGTACTGGTCATTTCTACGTTCCGTGTAACCTAGGTTTTGCTCTAGGGCGTTGCTCCACCATATCGAATAGCTAGGGACTTAGAATTCAACGCCATAAGAATAAAATACAATACAAGTACAACAGTTTTTCCATCGTATAAAAAGAATAATTGCAACCAGTGTGAAAGTCATGGTCATTTCTACATTTCGAGCAACCTAGGTTTCACTCTAGAGCGTTGATCCACCTGATCGAATAGTTAGAGCCTTAGAAGTCAACGCCAGAAGCATAAAATACAATAAAGATGCAACAGTTTTTCCATCGTATAACAGGAATAACTGCAAACGGTGTCAAAGTACTGGGCATTTCTACGTTCCGGGTAACCTAGGTTTCACTTGAGGGCGTTGCTCCACCAGATCAAATAGCTTGGGACTTAGAATTCAACGCCATAAGTATAAAATACAATATAAATATAACAGTTTTTCCATCGTATAAGACGAATATTGGCAACCAGTGTGAAATTTATGGTCATTTTAACGTTCCGGGCAATCTAGGCTTCACTCTAGGGCGTTGCTCCTCCAGATCAATCAGTTAGGACCTTAGAAGTCAACGCCCGAAGCATAAAATGCAAAATAAATAGAACAGCTTTTCCATTGTATAAAACGAATAAATGCTAGCAGTGTAAAAGTTATGGTCATTTCTACGTTCCGGGCAACCTAGGCTTCACCCTAGGGCGTTGTTCCACCAGATCGAATAGTTAGGGCCTAAGAAGTGAACGCCAGAAGCATAAAACACAATATAAATACAACAGTTTATCCATCATATAAAACGAATGATAGCAACCAGTGTGAAAGTTATGGTCATTTCTACGTTCCGGGCAACCTAGGCTTCACTCTAGGCCGTTGTTCCACCAGATCGAATAGATAGGGCCTAAGAAGTGAACGCCAGAAGCATAAAATACAATATAAATACAACAGTTTTTCCATCATATAAAACGAATGATAACAACCAGTGTGAAAGTTATGGTCATTTCTACGTGCCGGGCAACCTAGGCTTCACTCTAGGGCGTTGCTCCACCAGATCGAATATTTAGGGCCTTAGAAGTCAACGCCCGAAGCATAAAATACAAAATAAATAAAACAGTATTTCCATCATATAAAACGAATAATTGCTACCAGTGTGAAAGTTATCGTCAGTTCTGCGCTCCGCGCAACCTAGGCTTCACTCTAGGGCGTTGCTCCGCCAGATCGAATAGTTTGGGCCTTAGAAGTCAACGCCCGAAGCATAAAATACAAAATAAATAAAACAGTTTTTCCATCGTATAAAACGAATAATTGCTACCAGTGTGAAAGTTATCGTCATTTCTACGCTCCGCGCAACCTAGGCTTCACTCTAGGGCGTTGCTCCGCCAGATCGAATAGTTTGGGCCTTAGAAGTCAACGCCCGAAGCATAAAATACAAAATAAATAGAACGGTCTTTCCATTGTATAAAACGAATAAATGCTACCAGTGTAAAAGTTATGGTCTTTTCTACGTTCCGGGCAACCTAGGCTTCAATCTAGGGCGTTGCTCCTTCAGATCGAATAGTTTGGGCCTTAGAAGTCAACGCCCGAAGCATAAAATACAAAATAAATGAAACAGTTTTTCCATCGTATAAAACGAATAATTGCTACCAGTGTGAAAGTTATGGTCATTTCTACGTTCCGTGCAACCTAGGCTTCACTCTATGGCGTTGCTCCACCAGATCGAATAGTTAGGGCCTTAGAAGACAACGCCCGAAGCATAAAATACAAAATAAATAAAACAGTTTTTCCATCGTATAAAACGAATAATTGCTACCAGTGTGAAATGAATGGTCATTTCTACGTTCCGGGCAACCTAGGCTTCACGCTAGGGCGGTGCTCCACCAGATCAAATAGTTAGGGCCTAAGAAGTCAACGCCAGGAGCATAAAATACAACATAAATACAACAGACTTTCCATCGTATATAATGTATATTTGCAAACAGTGTGAAAGTAATGGTCATTTCTACGTACCGGGCAACCTAGTCTCCACCCTAGGGCGTTGCTCCACCAAATCGAATAGCTAGGGCCTTAGAAGTCAACGCCAGAAGCATAAAATATAAAATAATTAGAACAGTTTTTCCATCGTATAAAACGAATAATTGCAACCAGTGTGAAAGTTATGGTTATTTCTACTATCCGGGCAACCTAGGCTTCACCCTATGGCGTTGTTCCACCAGAGCGAGTAGTTAGGGCCTAAGAAGTGAACGCCAGAAGCATAAAATACAATATAAATACAACAGTTTTTACATCATATAAAACGAATAATTGCAACCAGTGTAAAAGTTATGGTCATTTCTACGTTCCGGACAACCTAGGCTTCAGCCTAGGGCGTTGTTCCACCAGATCGAATAGTTAGGGCCTAAGAAGTGAACGCCAGAAGCATAAAATACAATATAAATACACAGTTTTTCCATCATATAAAACGGATGATAGCAACCAGTGTGGAAGTTATGGTCACTTCTACGTTCCGGGCAACCTAGGCTTCACTTTAGGGCGTTCCTCCACCAGATCAAATAGTTAGGGCCTAAGAAGTCAACGCCAGAAGCATAAAATGCAACATAAATACAACAGACTTTCCATCGTATATAATGTATATTTGCAAACAGTGTGAAAGTAATGGACATTTCTACGTACCGGGCAAACTAGGCCCCACTCTAGGGCGTTGCTCCACCCAATCGAATACCTAGGGCCTTAGAAGTCAACGCCAGAAGCATAAAATACAATATAGATGCAAAAGTTTTTCCATCGTATAACAGGAATAACTGTAAACAGTATGAAAGTACTGGTCATTTCTACGTTCCGTGTAACCTAGGTTTTGCTCTAGGGCGTTGCTCCACCATATCGAATAGCTAGGGACTTAGAATTCAACGCCATAAGAATAAAATACAATACAAGTACAACAGTTTTTCCATCGTATAAAAAGAATAATTGCAACCAGTGTGAAAGTCATGGTCATTTCTACATTTCGAGCAACCTAGGTTTCACTCTAGAGCGTTGATCCACCTGATCGAATAGTTAGAGCCTTAGAAGTCAACGCCAGAAGCATAAAATACAATAAAGATGCAACAGTTTTTCCATCGTATAACAGGAATAACTGCAAACGGTGTCAAAGTACTGGGCATTTCTACGTTCCGGGTAACCTAGGTTTCACTTGAGGGCGTTGCTCCACCAGATCAAATAGCTTGGGACTTAGAATTCAACGCCATAAGTATAAAATACAATATAAATATAACATTTTTTCCATCGTATAGGACGAATATGGGCAACCAGTGTGAAATTTATGGTCATTTTAACGTTCCGGGCAATCTAGGCTTCACTCTAGGGCGTTGCTCCTCCAGATCAATCAGTTAGGACCTTAGAAGTCAACGCCCGAAGCATAAAATGCAAAATAAATAGAACAGCTTTTCCATTGTATAAAACGAATAAATGCTAGCAGTGTAAAAGTTATGGTCATTTCTACGTTCCGGGCAACCTAGGCTTCACCCTAGGGCGTTGTTCCACCAGATCGAATAGTTAGGGCCTAAGAAGTGAACGCCAGAAGCATAAAACACAATATAAATACAACAGTTTATCCATCATATAAAACGAATGATAGCAACCAGTGTGAAAGTTATGGTCATTTCTACGTTCCGGGCAACCTAGGCTTCACTCTAGGCCGTTGTTCCACCAGATCGAATAGTTAGGGCCTAAGAAGTGAACGCCAGAAGCATAAAATACAATATAAATACAACAGTTTTTCCATCATATAAAACGAATGATAACAACCAGTGTGAAAGTTATGGTCATTTCTACGTGCCGGGCAACCTAGGCTTCACTCTAGGGCGTTGCTCCACCAGATCGAATATTTAGGGCCTTAGAAGTCAACGCCCGAAGCATAAAATACAAAATAAATAAAACAGTATTTCCATCATATAAAACGAATAATTGCTACCAGTGTGAAAGTTATCGTCATTTCTACGCTCCGCGCAACCTAGGCTTCACTCTAGGGCGTTGCTCCGCCAGATCGAATAGTTTGGGCCTTAGAAGTCAACGCCCGAAGCATAAAATACAAAATAAATAAAACAGTTTTTCCATCGTATAAAACGAATAATTGCTACCAGTGTGAAAGTTATCGTCATTTCTACGCTCCGCGCAACCTAGGCTTCACTCTAGGGCGTTGCTCCGCCAGATCGAATAGTTTGGGCCTTAGAAGTCAACGCCCGAAGCATAAAATACAAAATAAATAGAACGGTCTTTCCATTGTATAAAACGAATAAATGCTACCAGTGTAAAAGGTATGGTCTTTTCTACGTTCCGGGCAACCTAGGCTTCAATCTAGGGCGTTGCTCCTTCAGATCGAATAGTTTGGGCCTTAGAAGTCAACGCCCGAAGCATAAAATACAAAATAAATGAAACAGTTTTTCCATCGTATAAAACGAATAATTGCTACCAGTGTGAAAGTTATGGTCATTTCTACGTTCCGTGCAACCTAGGCTTCACTCTAGGGCGTTGCTCCACCAGATCGAATAGTTAGGGCCTTAGAAGACAACGCCCGAAGCATAAAATACAAAATAAATAAAACAGTTTTTCCATCGTATAAAACGAATAATTGCTACCAGTGTGAAAGTTATGGTTATTTCTACTATCCGGGCAACCTACGCTTCACCCTATGGCGTTGTTCCACCAGAGCGAGTAGTTAGGGCCTAAGAAGTGATCGCCAGAAGCATAAAATACAATATAAATACAACAGTTTTTCCATCATATAAAACGAATAATTGCAACCAGTGTAAAAGTTATGGTCATTTCTACGTTCCGGACAACCTAGGCTTCAGCCTAGGGCGTTGTTCCACCAGATCGAATAGTTAGGGCCTAAGAAGTGAACGCCAGAAGCATAAAATACAATATAAATACACAGTTTTTCCATCATATAAAGCGGATGATAGCAACCAGTGTGGAAGTTATGGTCACTTCTACGTACCGGGCAAACTAGGCCCCACTCTAGGGCGTTGCTCCACCCAATCGAATACCTAGGGCCTTAGAAGTCAACGCCAGAAGCATAAAATACAATATAGATGCAAAAGTTTTTCCATCGTATAACAGG
Organism: Calliopsis andreniformis; assembly: GCF_051401765.1. Classification (NCBI taxonomy): domain Eukaryota; kingdom Metazoa; phylum Arthropoda; class Insecta; order Hymenoptera; family Andrenidae; genus Calliopsis; species Calliopsis andreniformis. The sequence continues at coordinate 74,580 of NW_027480877.1, read as the reverse complement.
AATAACTGTAAACAGTATGAAAGTACTGGTCATTTCTACGTTCCGTGTAACCTAGGTTTTGCTCTAGGGCGTTGCTGCACCATATCGAATAGCTAGGGACTTAGAATTCAACGCCATAAGAATAAAATACAATACAAGTACAACAGTTTTTCCATCGTATAAAAAGAATAATTGCAACCAGTGTGAAAGTCATGGTCATTTCTACATTTCGAGCAACCTAGGTTTCACTCTAGAGCGTTGATCCACCTGATCGAATAGTTAGAGCCTTAGAAGTCAACGCCAGAAGCATAAAATACAATAAAGATGCAACAGTTTTTCCATCGTATAACAGGAATAACTGCAAACAGTGTCAAAGTACTGGGCATTTCTACGTTCCGGGTAACCTAGGTTTCACGTGAGGGCGTTGCTCCACCAGATCAAATAGCTTGGGACTTAGAATTCAACGCCATAAGTATAAAATACAATATAAATATAACATTTTTTCCATCGTATAAGACGAATATTGGCAACCAGTGTGAAATTTATGGTCATTTTAACGTTCCGGGCAATCTAGGCTTCACTCTAGGGCGTTGCTCCTCCAGATCAATCAGTTAGGACCTTAGAAGTCAACGCCCGAAGCATAAAATGCAAAATAAATAGAACAGCTTTTCCATTGTATAAAACGAATAAATGCTAGCAGTGTAAAAGTTATGGTCATTTCTACGTTCCGGGCAACCTAGGCTTCACCCTAGGGCGTTGTTCCACCAGATCGAATAGTTAGGGCCTAAGAAGTGAACGCCAGAAGCATAAAACACAATATAAATACAACAGTTTATCCATCATATAAAACGAATGATAGCAACCAGTGTGAAAGTTATCGTCATTTCTACGCTCCGCGCAACCTAGGCTTCACTCTAGGGCGTTGCTCCGCCAGATCGAATAGTTTGGGCCTTAGAAGTCAACGCCCGAAGCATAAAATACAAAATAAATAAAACAGTTTTTCCATCGTATAAAACGAATAATTGCTACCAGTGTGAAATGAATGGTCATTTCTACGTTCCGGGCAACCTAGGCTTCACGCTAGGGCGGTGCTCCACCAGATCAAATAGTTAGGGCCTAAGAAGTCAACGCCAGGAGCATAAAATACAACATAAATACAACAGACTTTCCATCGTATATAATGTATATTTGCAAACAGTGTGAAAGTAATGGTCATTTCTACGTACCGGGCAACCTAGTCTCCACCCTAGGGCGTTGCTCCACCAAATCGAATAGCTAGGGCCTTAGAAGTCAACGCCAGAAGCATAAAATATAAAATAATTAGAACAGTTTTTCCATCGTATAAAACGAATAATTGCTACCAGTGTGAAAGTTATGGTTATTTCTACTATCCGGGCAACCTAGGCTTCACCCTATGGCGTTGTTCCACCAGAGCGAGTAGTTAGGGCCTAAGAAGTGAACGCCAGAAGCATAAAATACAATATAAATACAACAGTTTTTACATCATATAAAACGAATAATTGCAACCAGTGTAAAAGTTATGGTCATTTCTACGTTCCGGACAACCTAGGCTTCAGCCTAGGGCGTTGTTCCACCAGATCGAATAGTTAGGGCCTAAGAAGTGAACGCCAGAAGCATAAAATACAATATAAATACACAGTTTTTCCATCATATAAAACGGATGATAGCAACCAGTGTGGAAGTTATGGTCACTTCTACGTTCCGGGCAACCTAGGCTTCACCTTAGGGCGTTCCTCCACCAGACCAAATAGTTAGGGCCTAAGAAGTCAACGCCAGAAGCATAAAATGCAACATAAATACAACAGACTTTCCATCGTATATAATGTATATTTGCAAACAGTGTGAAAGTAATGGACATTTCTACGTACCGGGCAAACTAGGCCCCACTCTAGGGCGTTGCTCCACCCAATCGAATACCTAGGGCCTTAGAAGTCAACGCCAGAAGCATAAAATACAATATAGATGCAAAAGTTTTTCCATCGTATAACAGGAATAACTGTAAACAGTATGAAAGTACTGGTCATTTCTACGTTCCGTGTAACCTAGGTTTTGCTCTAGGGCGTTGCTCCACCATATCGAATAGCTAGGGACTTAGAATTCAACGCCATAAGAATAAAATACAATATAAGTACAACAGTTTTTCCATCGTATAAAAAGAATAATTGCAACCAGTGTGAAAGTCATGGTCATTTCTACATTTCGAGCAACCTAGGTTTCACTCTAGAGCGTTGATCCACCTGATCGAATAGTTAGAGCCTTAGAAGTCAACGCCAGAAGCATAAAATACAATAAAGATGCAACAGTTTTTCCATCGTATAACAGGAATAACTGCAAACAGTGTCAAAGTACTGGGCATTTCTACGTTCCGGGTAACCTAGGTTTCACTTGAGGGCGTTGCTCCACCAGATCAAATAGCTTGGGACTTAGAATTCAACGCCATAAGTATAAAATACAATATAAATATAACAGTTTTTCCATCGTATAAGACGAATATTGGCAACCAGTGTGAAATTTATGGTCATTTTAACGTTCCGGGCAATCTAGGCTTCACTCTAGGGCGTTGCTCCTCCAGATCAATCAGTTAGGACCTTAGAAGTCAACGCCCGAAGCATAAAATGCAAAATAAATAGAACAGCTTTTCCATTGTATAAAACGAATAAATGCTAGCAGTGTAAAAGTTATGGTCATTTCTACGTTCCGGGCAACCTAGGCTTCACCCTAGGGCGTTGTTCCACCAGATCGAATAGTTAGGGCCTAAGAAGTGAACGCCAGAAGCATAAAACACAATATAAATACAACAGTTTATCCATCATATAAAACGAATGATAGCAACCAGTGTGAAAGTTATGGTCATTTCTACGTTCCGGGCAACCTAGGCTTCACTCTAGGCCGTTGTTCCACCAGATCGAATAGTTAGGGCCTAAGAAGTGAACGCCAGAAGCATAAAATACAATATAAATACAACAGTTTTTCCATCATATAAAACGAATGATAACAACCAGTGTGAAAGTTATGGTCATTTCTACGTGCCGGGCAACCTAGGCTTCACTCTAGGGCGTTGCTCCACCAGATCGAATATTTAGGGCCTTAGAAGTCAACGCCCGAAGCATAAAATACAAAATAAATAAAACAGTATTTCCATCATATAAAACGAATAATTGCTACCAGTGTGAAAGTTATCGTCATTTCTACGCTCCGCGCAACCTAGGCTTCACTCTAGGGCGTTGCTCCGCCAGATCGAATAGTTTGGGCCTTAGAAGTCAACGCCCGAAGCATAAAATACAAAATAAATAAAACAGTTTTTCCATCGTATAAAACGAATAATTGCTACCAGTGTGAAATGAATGGTCATTTCTACGTTCCGGGCAACCTAGGCTTCACGCTAGGGCGGTGCTCCACCAGATCAAATAGTTAGGGCCTAAGAAGTCAACGCCAGGAGCATAAAATACAACATAAATACAACAGACTTTCCGTCGTATATAATGTATATTTGCAAACAGTGTGAAAGTAATGGTCATTTCTACGTACCGGGCAACCTAGGCTCCACTCTAGGGCGTTGCTCCACCAAATCGAATAGCTAGGGCCTTAGAAGTCAACGCCAGAAGCATAAAATACAATAAAGACGCAAAGGTTTTTCCATCGTATAACAGGAATAACTGCAAACAGTATGAAAGTACTGGTCATTTCTACGTTCCAGGCGACCTAGGCTTCACTCTAGGGCGTTGTTGCACCAGATCGAATAGTTCGGGCCTAAGAAGTCAACGCCAGAAGCATAAAATACAATATAAATATAACAGTTTTTCCATCGTATAAAACGAATAATAGAAACCAGTGTGAAAGTTATGGTCATTTCTACGTTCCGGGCAACCTAGGCTTCACTCCAGGGCGTTCTCCACCAGATCAAACAGTTAGGGCCTTAGAAGTCAACGCCCGAAGCATAAAATACAAAATAAATAAAACAGTTTTTCCATCGTATAAAACGAATAATTGCAACCAGTATGAAACTTATGGTCATTTCTACTTTCCGGGCAACCTAGGCTTCACTCTATGGCGTTCTACCAGCACATCGAATAGCTACGGCCACAGAAGTCAACGCCTGAAGTATAAAATACAATAAAAATACAACAGTCTTTCCATCCTATAACAGGAATAGTTGCAACCCGTGTGAAAGTGATGGTCATTTCAACGTTCCAGGCAACGTAGGCTTCACTCTAGGGCGTTGTTGCACCAGATCGAATAGTTCGGGCCTAAGAAGTCAACGCCAGAAGCATAAAATACAATATAAATATAACAGTTCTTCCATCGTATAAAACGAATAATAGAAACCAGTGTGAAAGTTATGGTCATTTCTACGTTCCGGGCAACCTAGGCTTCACTCCAGGGCGTTCTCCACCAGATCAAACAGTTAGGGCCTTAGAAGTCAACGCCCGAAGCATAAAATACAAAATAAATAGAACGGTTTTTCCATTGCATAAAACGAATAAATGCTACCAGTGTAAAAGTTATGGTCTGTTCTACGTTCCGGGCAACCTAGGCTTCAATCTAGGGCGTTGCTCCATCAGATCGAATAGTTTGGGCCTTAGAAGTCAACGCCCGAAGCATAAAATACAAAATAAATGAAACAGTTTTTGCATCGTATAAAACGAATAATTGCTACCAGTGTGAAAGTTATGGTCATTTCTACGTTCCGTGCAACCTAGGCTTCACTCTAGGGCGTTGCTCCACCAGATCGAATAGTTAGGGCCTTAGAAGACAACGCCCGAAGCATAAAATACAAAATAAATAAAACAGTTTTTCCATCGTATAAAACGAATAATTGCTACCAGTGTGAAATGAATGGTCATTTCTACGTTCCGGGCACCCTAGGCTTCACGCTAGGGCGGTGCTCCACCAGATCAAATAGTTAGGGCCTAAGAAGTCAACGCCAGGAGCATAAAATACAACATAAATAGAACAGACTTTCCATCGTATATAATGTATATTTGCAAACAGTGTGAAAGTAATGGTCATTTCTACGTACCGGGCAACCTAGTCTCCACCCTAGGGCGTTGCTCCACCAAATCGAATAGCTAGGGCCTTAGAAGTCAACGCCAGAAGCATAAAATATAAAATAATTAGAACAGTTTTTCCATCGTATAAAACGAATAATTGCTACCAGTGTGAAAGTTATCGTCATTTCTACGCTCCGCGCAACCTAGGCTTCACTCTAGGGCGTTGCTCCGCCAGATCGAATAGTTTGGGCCTTAGAAGTCAACGCCCGAAGCATAAAATACAAAATAAATAAAACAGTTTTTCCATCGTATAAAACGAATAATTGCTACCAGTGTGAAATGAATGGTCATTTCTACGTTCCGGGCAACCTAGGCTTCACGCTAGGGCGGTGCTCCACCAGATCAAATAGTTAGGGCCTAAGAAGTCAACGCCAGGAGCATAAAATACAACATAAATACAACAGACTTTCCGTCGTATATAATGTATATTTGCAAACAGTGTGAAAGTAATGGTCATTTCTACGTACCGGGCAACCTAGGCTCCACTCTAGGGCGTTGCTCCACCAAATCGAATAGCTAGGGCCTCAGAAGTCAACGCCAGAAACATAAAATACAATAAAGACGCAAAGGTTTTTCCATCGTATAACAGGAATAACTGCAAACAGTATGAAAGTACTGGTCATTTCTACGTTCCGGGTAACCTAGGTTTCACTCTGGGGCGTTGGCCCACCACATCGAATAGCTAGGGAATTAGAATTCAACGCCATAAGAATAAAATACAATATAAGTCCAACAGTTTTTCCATCGTATAAAATGAATAATTGCAACCAGTGTGAAAGTTATGGTCATTTCTACATTTCGAGCAACCTAGTCTTCACTCTAGGGCATTGCTCCACCTGATCGAATAGTTAGCGCCTTAGAAATCAACGCCCGAAGCATAAAATACAATAAAGATGCAACAGTTGTTCCATCGTATAACAGGAAGAACTGCAAACAGTGTCAAAGTACTGGGCATTTCTACGTTCCGGGTAACCTAGGTTTCACTTGAGGGCGTTGCTCCACCAGATCAAATAGCTTGGGACTTAGAATTCAACGCCATAAGTATAAAATACAATATAAATATAACAGTTTTTCCATCGTACAAGACGAATATTGGCAACCAGTGTGAAATTTATGGTCATTTTAACGTTCCGGGCAATCTAGGCTTCACTCTAGGGCGTTGCTCCTCCAGATCAATCAGTTAGGACCTTAGAAGTCAACGCCCGAAGCATAAAATGCAAAATAAATAGAACAGCTTTTCCATTGTATAAAACGAATAAATGCTAGCAGTGTAAAAGTTATGGTCATTTCTACGTTCCGGGCAACCTAGGCTTCACCCTAGGGCGTTGTTCCACCAGATCGAATAGTTAGGGCCTAAGAAGTGAACGCCAGAAGCATAAAACACAATATGAATACAACAGTTTATCCATCATATAAAACGAATGATAGCAACCAGTGTCAAAGTTATGCTCATTTCTACGTTCCGGGCAACCTAGGCTTCACTCTAGGCCGTTGTTCCACCAGGTCGAATAGTTAGGGCCTAAGAAGTGAACGCCAGAAGCATAAAATACAATATAAATACAACAGTTTTTCCATCATATAAAACGAATGATAACAACCAGTGTGAAAGTTATGGTCATTTCTACGTGCCGGGCAACCTAGGCTTCACTCTAGGGCGTTGCTCCACCAGATCGAATATTTAGGGCCTTAGAAGTCAACGCCCGAAGCATAAAATACAAAATAAATAAAACAGTATTTCCATCATATAAAACGAATAATTGCTACCAGTGTGAAAGTTATCGTCATTTCTACGCTCCGCGCAACCTAGGCTTCACTCTAGGGCGTTGCTCCGCCAGATCGAATAGTTTGGGCCTTAGAAGTCAACGCCCGAAGCATAAAATACAAAATAAATAAAACAGTTTTTCCATCGTATAAAACGAATAATTGCTACCAGTGTGAAATGAATGGCCATTTCTACGTTCCGGGCAACCTAGGCTTCACGCTAGGGCGGTGCTCCACCAGATCAAATAGTTAGGGCCTATGAAGTCAACGCCAGGAGCATAAAATACAACATAAATACAACAGACTTTCCATCGTATATAATGTATATTTGCAAACAGTGTGAAAGTAATGGTCATTTCTACGTACCGGGCAACCTAGTCTCCACTCTATGGCGTTGCTCCACCAAATCGAATAGCTAGGGCCTTAGAAGTCAACGCCAGAAGCATAAAATATAAAATAAATAGAACAGTTTTTCCATCGTATAAAACGAATAATTGCTACCAGTGTGAAAGTTATGGTTATTTCTACTTTCCGGGCAAGCTAGGCTTCACCCTAGGGCGTTGTTCCACCAGATCGAATAGTTAGGGCCTAAGAAGTGAACGCCAGAAGCATAAAACACAATATAAATACAACAGTTTATCCATCATATAAAACGAATGATAGCAACCAGTGTGAAAGTTATGGTCATTTCTACGTGCCGGGCAACCTAGGCTTCACTCTAGGGCGTTGCTCCACCAGATCGAATATTTAGGACCTTAGAAGTCAACGCCCGCAGCATAAAATACAAAATAAATAAAACAGTATGTCCATCATATAAAACGAATAATTGCTACCAGTGTGAAAGTTATCGTCATTTCTACGCTCCGCGCAACCAAGGCTTCACTCTAGGGCGTTGCTCCGCCAGATCGAATAGTTTGGGCCTTAGAAGTCAACGCCCGAAGCATAAAATACAAAATAAATAAAACAGTTTTTCCATCGTATAAAACGAATAATTGCTACCAGTGTGAAATGAATGGTCATTTCTACGTTCCGGGCAACCTAGGCTTCACTCTAGGGCGGTGCTCCACCAGATCAAATAGTTAGGGCCTTAGAAGACAACGCCCGAAGCATAAAATACAAAATAAATAAAACAGTTTTTCCATCGTATAAAACGAATAATTGCTACCAGTGTGAAAGTTATCGTCATTTCTACGCTCCGCGCAACCAAGGCTTCACTCTAGGGCGTTGCTCCACCAAATCGAATAGCTAGGGCCTTAGAAGTCAACGCCAGAAGCATAAAATATAAAATAATTAGAACAGTTTTTCCATCGTATAAAACGAATAATTGCTACCAGTGTGAAAGTTATCGTCATTTCTACGCTCCGCGCAACCTAGGCTTCACTCTAGGGCGTTGCTCCGCCAGATCGAATAGTTTGGGCCTTAGAAGTCAACGCCCGAAGCATAAAATACAAAATAAATAAAACAGTTTTTCCATCGTATAAAACGAATAATTGCTACCAGTGTGAAATGAATGGTCATTTCTACGTTCCGGGCAACCTAGGCTTCACGCTAGGGCGGTGCTCCACCAGATCAAATAGTTAGGGCCTAAGAAGTCAACGCCAGGAGCATAAAATACAACATAAATACAACAGACTTTCCGTCGTATATAATGTATATTTGCAAACAGTGTGAAAGTAATGGTCATTTCTACGTACCGGGCAACCTAGGCTCCACTCTAGGGCGTTGCTCCACCAAATCGAATAGCTAGGGCCTCAGAAGTCAACGCCAGAAGCATAAAATACAATAAAGACGCAAAGGTTTTTCCATCGTATAACAGGAATAACTGCAAACAGTATGAAAGTACTGGTCATTTCTACGTTCCGGGTAACCTAGGTTTCACTCTGGGGCGTTGGCCCACCACATCGAATAGCTAGGGAATTAGAATTCAACGCCATAAGAATAAAATACAATATAAGTCCAACAGTTTTTCCATCGTATAAAATGAATAATTGCAACCAGTGTGAAAGTTATGGTCATTTCTACATTTCGAGCAACCTAGTCTTCACTCTAGGGCATTGCTCCACCTGATCGAATAGTTAGCGCCTTAGAAATCAACGCCCGAAGCATAAAATACAATAAAGATGCAACAGTTGTTCCATCGTATAACAGGAAGAACTGCAAACAGTGTCAAAGTACTGGGCATTTCTACGTTCCGGGTAACCTAGGTTTCACTTGAGGGCGTTGCTCCACCAGATCAAATAGCTTGGGACTTAGAATTCAACGCCATAAGTATAAAATACAATATAAATATAACAGTTTTTCCATCGTACAAGACGAATATTGGCAACCAGTGTGAAATTTATGGTCATTTTAACGTTCCGGGCAATCTAGGCTTCACTCTAGGGCGTTGCTCCTCCAGATCAATCAGTTAGGACCTTAGAAGTCAACGCCCGAAGCATAAAATGCAAAATAAATAGAACAGCTTTTCCATTGTATAAAACGAATAAATGCTAGCAGTGTAAAAGTTATGGTCATTTCTACGTTCCGGGCAACCTAGGCTTCACCCTAGGGCGTTGTTCCACCAGATCGAATAGTTAGGGCCTAAGAAGTGAACGCCAGAAGCATAAAACACAATATGAATACAACAGTTTATCCATCATATAAAACGAATGATAGCAACCAGTGTCAAAGTTATGCTCATTTCTACGTTCCGGGCAACCTAGGCTTCACTCTAGGCCGTTGTTCCACCAGGTCGAATAGTTAGGGCCTAAGAAGTGAACGCCAGAAGCATAAAATACAATATAAATACAACAGTTTTTCCATCATATAAAACGAATGATAACAACCAGTGTGAAAGTTATGGTCATTTCTACGTGCCGGGCAACCTAGGCTTCACTCTAGGGCGTTGCTCCACCAGATCGAATATTTAGGGCCTTAGAAGTCAACGCCCGAAGCATAAAATACAAAATAAATAAAACAGTATTTCCATCATATAAAACGAATAATTGCTACCAGTGTGAAAGTTATCGTCATTTCTACGCTCCGCGCAACCTAGGCTTCACTCTAGGGCGTTGCTCCGCCAGATCGAATAGTTTGGGCCTTAGAAGTCAACGCCCGAAGCATAAAATACAAAATAAATAAAACAGTTTTTCCATCGTATAAAACGAATAATTGCTACCAGTGTGAAATGAATGGTCATTTCTACGTTCCGGGCAACCTAGGCTTCACGCTAGGGCGGTGCTCCACCAGATCAAATAGTTAGGGCCTATGAAGTCAACGCCAGGAGCATAAAATACAACATAAATACAACAGACTTTCCATCGTATATAATGTATATTTGCAAACAGTGTGAAAGTAATGGTCATTTCTACGTACCGGGCAACCTAGTCTCCACTCTATGGCGTTGCTCCACCAAATCGAATAGCTAGGGCCTTAGAAGTCAACGCCAGAAGCATAAAATATAAAATAAATAGAACAGTTTTTCCATCGTATAAAACGAATAATTGCTACCAGTGTGAAAGTTATGGTTATTTCTACTTTCCGGGCAAGCTAGGCTTCACCCTAGGGCGTTGTTCCACCAGATCGAATAGTTAGGGCCTAAGAAGTGAACGCCAGAAGCATAAAACACAATATAAATACAACAGTTTATCCATCATATAAAACGAATGATAGCAACCAGTGTGAAAGTTATGGTCATTTCTACGTGCCGGGCAACCTAGGCTTCACTCTAGGGCGTTGCTCCACCAGATCGAATATTTAGGACCTTAGAAGTCAACGCCCGCAGCATAAAATACAAAATAAATAAAACAGTATGTCCATCATATAAAACGAATAATTGCTACCAGTGTGAAAGTTATCGTCATTTCTACGCTCCGCGCAACCAAGGCTTCACTCTAGGGCGTTGCTCCGCCAGATCGAATAGTTTGGGCCTTAGAAGTCAACGCCCGAAGCATAAAATACAAAATAAATAAAACAGTTTTTCCATCGTATAAAACGAATAATTGCTACCAGTGTGAAATGAATGGTCATTTCTACGTTCCGGGCAACCTAGGCTTCACGCTAGGGCGGTGCTCCACCAGATCAAATAGTTAGGGCCTAAGAAGTCAACGCCAGGAGCATAAAATACAACATAAATACAACAGACTTTCCGTCGTATATAATGTATATTTGCAAACAGTGTGAAAGTAATGGTCATTTCTACGTACCGGGCAACCTAGGCTCCACTCTAGGGCGTTGCTCCACCAAATCGAATAGCTAGGGCCTTAGAAGTCAACGCCAGAAGCATAAAATACAATAAAGACGCAAAGGTTTTTCCATCGTATAACAGGAATAACTGCAAACAGTATGAAAGTACTGGTCATTTCTACGTTCCGGGTAACCTAGGTTTCACTCTGGGGCGTTGGTCCACCACATCGAATAGCTAGGGAATTAGAATTCAACGCCATAAGAATAAAATACAATATAAGTCCAACAGTTTTTCCATCGTATAAAATGAATAATTGCAACCAGTGTGAAAGTTATGGTCATTTCTACATTTCGAGCAACCTAGTCTTCACTCTAGGGCGTTGCTCCACCTGATCGAATAGTTAGGGCCTTAGAAGTCAACGCCAGAAGCATAAAATACAATAAAGGTGCAACAGTTTTTCCATCGTATAACAGGAATAACTGCAAACAGTGTTAAAGTACTGGTCATTTCTACGTTCCAGGCGACCTAGGCTTCACTCTAGGGCGTTGTTGCACCAGATCGAATAGTTCGGGCCTAAGAAGTCAACGCCAGAAGCATAAAATACAATATAAATATAACAGTTTTTCCATCGTATAAAACGAATAATAGAAACCAGTGTGAAAGTTATGGTCATTTCTACGTTCCGGGCAACCTAGGCTTCACTCCAGGGCGTTCTCCACCAGATCAAACAGTTAGGGCCATAGAAGTCAACGCCCGAAGCATAAAATACAAAATAAATACAACGGTTTTTCCATTGTATAAAACGAATAAATGCTACCAGTGTAAAAGTTATGGTCTTTTCTACGTTCCGGGCAACCTAGGCTTCAATCTAGGGCGTTGCTCCACCAGATCGAATAGTTAGGGCCTTAGAAGTCAACGCCCGAAGCATAAAATACAAAATAAATGAAACAGTTTTTCCATCGTATAAAACGAATAATTGCTACCAGTGTGAAAGTTATGGTCATTTCTACGTTCCGCGCAACCTAGGCTTCAATCTAGGGCGTTGCTCCACCAGATCGAATAGTTAGGGCCTTAGAAGTCAACGCCCGAAGCATAAAATACAAAATAAATAAAACAGTTTTTCCATCGTATAAAACGAATAATTGCTACCAGTGTGAAATGAATGGTCATTTCTACGTTCCGGGCAACCTAGGCTTCACGCTAGGGCGGTGGTCCACCAGATCAAATAGTTGGGGCCTAAGAAGTCAACGCCAGGAGCATAAAATACAACATAAATACAACAGACTTTCCATCGTATATAATGTATATTTGCAAACAGTGTGAAAGTAATGGTCATTTCTACGTACCGGGCAACCTAGTCTCCACTCTAGGGCGTTGCTCCACCAAATCGAATAGCTAGGGCCTTAGAAGTCAACGCCAGAAGCATAAAATATAAAATAAATAGAACAGTTTTTCCATCGTATAAAACGAATAATTGCTACCAGTGTGAAAGTTATGGTTATTTCTACTTTCCGGGCAACCTAGGCTTCACCCTATGGCGTTGTTCCACCAGATGGAATAGTTAGGGCCTAAGAAGTCAACGCCAGAAACATAAAATACGATATAAATACAACAGCTTTTCCATCGTATAAAACGAATAATTGCAACCAGTGTGAAAGTTATGGTCATTTCTACGTTCCGGGCAACCTAGGCTTCACCCAATGGCGTTGCTCCAACAGATTGAATAGTTAGGTCCTTAGAAGTCAATGCCCGAAGCATAAAATGCAATAAATATACAACAGCATTGCCATCGTATAAAATGAATAATTGCAAACAGTGTGAAAGATATGGACATTTCTACGTTCCGGGCAACCTAGGCTTCACTCTATGGCGTTCATCCACCACATCGAATAGCTACGGCCTCAGAAGTCAACGCGTGAAGCATAAAATACAATAAAAATACAACAGTCTTTCCATCCTATAACAGGAATAACTGCAACCATTGTGAAAGTACTGGTCATTTCTACGTTCCGGGCAATCTATGCGACACTCTAGAGCGCTGCTCCACCACATCTAATAGCTGCGGCCTTAAAAGTCAACGCCAGAAGAATAAAATGCAATATAAATACAACTGCATTTCCATCGTATAAAATGAATAATTGCTACAAGTGTAATAGTTATGGTCATTTCTACGTTCCGGACAACCTAGTCTCCACTCTAGGGCGTTGCTCCACCAAATCGAATAGCTAGGGCCTTAGAAGTCAACGCCAGAAGCATAAAATATAAAATAAATAGAACAGTTTTTCCATCGTATAAAACGAATAATTGCTACCAGTGTGAAAGTTATGGTTATTTCTACTTTCCGGGCAACCTAGGCTTCACCCTATGGCGTTGTTCCACCAGATGGAATAGTTAGGGCCTAAGAAGTCAACGCCAGGAGCATAAAATACAACATAAATACAACAGACTTTCCATCGTATATAATGTATATTTGCAAACAGTGTGAAAGTAATGGTCATTTCTACGTACCGGGCAACCTAGTCTCCACTCTAGGGCGTTGCTCCACCAAATCGAATAGCTAGGGCCTTAGAAGTCAACGCCAGAAGCATAAAATATAAAATAAATGGAACAGTTTTTCCATCGTATAAAACGAATAATTGCTACCAGTGTGAATGTTATGGTTATTTCTACTTTCCGGGCAACCTAGGCTTCACCCTATGGCGTTGTCCCACCAGATGGAATAGTTAGGGCCTAAGAAGTCAACGCCAGAAGCATAAAATACGATATAGATACAACAGCTTTTCCATCGTATAAAACGAATAATTGCAACCAGTGTGAAAGTTATGGTCATTTCTACGTTCCGGGCAACCTAGGCTTCACCCAATGGCGTTGCTCCAACAGATTGAATAGTTAGGTCCTTCGAAGTCAATGCCCGAAGCATAAAATGCAATAAATATACAACAGCATTGCCATCGTATAAAATGAATAATTGCAAACAGTGTGAAAGATATGGACCTTTCTACGTTCCGGGCAACCTAGGCTTCACTCTATGGCGTTCATCCAACACATCGAATAGCTACGGCCTCAGAAGTCAACGCGTGAAGCATAAAATACAATAAAAATACAACAGTCTTTCCATCCTATAACAGGAATAACTGCAACCATTGTGAAAGTACTGGTCATTTCTACGTTCCGGGCAACCTATGCGACACTCTAGGGCGTTGCTCCACCACATCTAATTGCTACGGCCTTAAAAGTCAACGCCAGCAGAATAAAATGCAATATAAATACAACAGCATTTCCATCGTATAAAATGAATAATTGCTACCAGTGTAAAAGTTATGGTCATTTCTACGTTCCGGACAACCTAGGCTCCACCCTAGGGCGTTCTTCCACCAGATCGAATAGTTAGGGCCTAAGAAGTGAACGCCAGAAGCATAAAATACAAAATAAATAGAACGGTTTTTCCATTGTATAAAACGAATAAATGCTACCAGTGTGAAAGTTATGGTCATTTCTACTTTCCCGGCAACCTACGCTTCACCCTAATGCGTTGTTCCACCAGATGGAATAGTTAGGGCCTAAGAAGTCAACGCCAGAAGCATAAAATACGATATAAATACAACAGCTTTTCCATCGTATAAAACGAATAATTGCAACCAGTGTGAAAGTTATGGTCATTTCTACGTTCCGGGCAACCTAGGCTTCAATCTAGGGCGTTGCTCCACCAGATCGAATAGTTAGGGCCTTAGAAGTCAATGCCCGAAGCATAAAATACAAAATAAATAAAACAGTTTTTCCATCGTATAAAACGAATAATTGCAACCAGTATGAAACTTATGGTCATTTCTACTTTTCGGGCAACCTAGGCTTCACTCTATGGCGTTCTACCACCACATCGAATAGCTACGGCCACTGAAGTCAACGCCTGAAGTATAAAATGCAATAAAAATACAACAGTCTTTCCATCCTATAACAGGAATAGTTGCAACCCGTGTGAAAGTGATGGTCATTTCTACGATCCAGGCAACCTAGGCTTCACTCTAGGGCGTTGTTGCACCAGATCGAATAGTTCGGGCCTAAGAAGTCAACGCCAGAAGCATAAAATACAATATAAATATAACCGTTTTTCCATCGTATAAAACGAATAATAGAAACCAGTGTCAAAGTTATGGTCATTTCTACGTACCGGGCAACCTAGTCTCCACTCTAGGGTGTTGCTCCACCAGATCGAATAGTTAGGGCCTAAGAAGTCAACGCCAGGAGCATAAAATACAACATAAATAAAACAGACTTTCCATCGTATATAATGTATATTTGCAAACAGTGTGAAAGTAATGGTCATTTCTACGTACCGGGCAACCTTTGCTCCACTCTAGGGCGTTGCTCCACCAAATCGAATAGCTAGGACCTTAGAAGTCAACGCCAGAAGCATAAAATACAATAAAGGTGCAAATGTTTTTCCATCGTATAACAGGAATAACTGCAAACAGTAAGAAAGTACTGGTCATTTCTACGTTCCGGGTAACCTAGGTTTCACTCTAGGGCGTTGCTCCACCAGATCGAATAGCTAGGGAATTAGAATTCAACGCCATAAGAATAAAATACAATATAAGTCCAACAGTTTTTCCATCGTATAAAATGAATAATTGCTACCAGTGTGAAAGTTATGGTCATTTCTACATTTCGAGCAACCTAGGCTTCACTCTAGGGCGTTGCTCCACCTGATCGAATAGTTAGGGCCTTAGAAGTCAACGCCAGAAGCATAAAATACAATAAAGATGCAACAGTTTTTCCATCGTATAACAGGAATAACTGCAAACAGTGTGAAAGTACTGGTCATTTCTACGTTCGGGGTAACCTAGGATTCACTCTAGGGCGTTGCTCCACCAGATCGAATAGCTAGGGACTTAGAATTCAACGCCATAAGAATAAAATGCAATATAAATACAACAGTTTTTCCATCGTATAGCAGACATAATTTGCAACCAGTGTGATAGTAGTGGTCATTTCCACGTTCCGGGCAACCTAGGTTTCTCTCGTGGGCGTTGCTCCACCAGATAGAATAGTTACGGCCTAAGAAGTGAACGCCAGAAGCATAAAATACAATATAAATACAACAGTTTTTCCATCGTATAAAATGATTAATTGCAAACAGTGTGAAAGTAATGGACATTTCTACGTACCGGGCAAACTAGGCCCCACTCTAGGGCGTTGCTCCACCCAATCGAATACCTAGGGCCTTAGAAGTCAACGCCAGAAGCATAAAATACAATATAGATGCAAAAGTTTTTCCATCGTATAACAGGTATAACTGTAAACAGTATGAAAGTACTGGTCATTTCTACGTTCCGTGTAACCTAGGTTTTGCTCTAGGGCGTTGCTCCACCATATCGAATAGCTAGGGACTTAGAATTCAACGCCATAAGAATAAAATACAATATAAGTGCAACAGGTTTTCCATCGTATAAAAAGAATAATTGCAACCAGTGTGAAAGTCATTGTCATTTCTACATTTCGAGCAACCCAGGTTTCACTCTAGAGCGTTGATCCACCTGATCGAATAGTTAGAGCCTTAGAAGTCAACGCCAGAAGCATAAAATACAATAAAGATGCAACAGTTTTTCCATCGTATAACAGGAATAACTGCAAACAGTGTCAAAGTACTGGGCATTTCTACGTTCCGGGTAACCTAGGTTTCACTTGAGGGCGTTGCTCCACCAGATCAAATAGCTTGGGACTTAGAATTCAACGCCATAAGTATAAAATACAATATAAATATAACAGCTTTTCCATCGTATAAGACGAATATTGGCAACCAGTGTGAAATTTATGGTCATTTTAACGTTCCGGGCAATCTAGGCTTCACTCTAGGGCGTTGCTCCTCCAGATCAATCAGTTAGGACCTTAGAAGTCAACGCCCGAAGCATAAAATGCAAAATAAATAGAACAGCTTTTCCATTGTATAAAACGAATAAATGCTAGGAGTGTAAAAGTTATGGTCATTTCTACGTTCCGGGCAACCTAGGCTTCACCCTAGGGCGTTGTTCCACCAGATCGAATAGTTAGGGCCTAAGAAGTGAACGCCAGAAGCATAAAACACAATATAAATACAACAGTTTATCCATCATATAAAACGAATGATAGCAACCAGTGTGAAAGTTATGGTCATTTCTACGTGCCGGGCAACCTAGGCTTCACTCTAGGGCGTTGCTCCACCAGATCGAATATTTAGGGCCTTAGAAGTCAACGCCCGAAGCATAAAATACAAAATAAATAAAACAGTATGTCCATCATATAAAACGAATAATTGCTACCAGTGTGAAAGTTATCGTCATTTCTACGCTCCGCGCAACCTAGGCTTCACTCTAGGGCGTTGCTCCGCCAGATCGAATAGTTTGGGCCTTAGAAGTCAACGCCCGAAGCATAAAATACAAAATAAATAAAACAGTTTTTCCATCGTATAAAACGAATAATTGCTACCAGTGTGAAATGAATGGTCATTTCTACGTTCGGGGCAACCTAGGCTTCACGCTAGGGCGGTGCTCCACCAGATCAAATAGTTAGGGCCTAAGAAGTCAACGCCAGGAGCATAAAATACAACATAAATACAACAGACTTTCCGTCGTATATAATGTATATTTGCAAACAGTGTGAAAGTAATGGTCATTTCTACGTACCGGGCAACCTAGGCTCCACTCTAGGGCGTTGCTCCACCAAATCGAATAGCTAGGGCCTTAGAAGTCAACGCCAGAAGCATAAAATACAATAAAGACGCAAAGGTTTTTCCATCGTATAACAGGAATAACTGCAAACAGTATGAAAGTACTGGTCATTTCTACGTTCCGGGTAACCTAGGTTTCACTCTGGGGCGTTGGTCCACCACATCGAATAGCTAGGGAATTAGAATTCAACGCCATAAGAATAAAATACAATATAAGTCCAACAGTTTTTCCATCGTATAAAATGAATAATTGCAACCAGTGTGAAAGTTATGGTCATTTCTACATTTCGAGCCACCTAGTCTTCACTCTAGGGCGTTGCTCCACCTGATCGAATAGTTAGGGCCTTAGAAGTCAACGCCAGAAGCATAAAATACAATAAAGGTGCAACAGTTTTTCCATCGTATAACAGGAATAACTGCAAACAGTGTTAAAGTACTGGTCATTTCTACGTTCCAGGCAACCTAGGCTTCACTCTAGGGCGTTGTTGCACCAGATCGAATTGTTCGGGCCTAAGAAGTCAACGCCAGAAGCATAAAATACAATATAAATATAACAGTTTTTCCATCGTATAAAAGGAATAATAGAAACCAGTGTGAAAGTTATGGTCATTTCTACGTTCCGGGCAACCTAGGCTTCACTCCAGGGCGTTCTCCACCAGATCAAACAGTTAGGGCCTTAGAAGTCAACGCCCGAAGCATAAAATACAAAATAAATACAACGGTTTTTCCATTGTATAAAACGAATAAATGCTACCAGTGTAAAAGTTATGGTCTTTTCTACGTTCCGGGCAACCTAGGCTTCAATCTAGGGCGTTGCTCCACCAGATCGAATAGTTAGGGCCTTAGAAGTCAACGCCCGAAGCATAAAATACAAAATAAATGAAACAGTTTTTCCATCGTATAAAACGAATAATTGCTACCAGTGTGAAAGTTATGGTCATTTCTACGTTCCGCGCAACCTAGGCTTCAATCTAGGGCGTTGCTCCACCAGATCGAATAGTTAGGGCCTTAGAAGTCAACGCCCGAAGCATAAAATACAAAATAAATAAAACAGTTTTTCCATCGTATAAAACGAATAATTGCTACCAGTGTGAAAGTTATGGTTATTTCTACTTTCCGGGCAACCTAGGCTTCACCCTATGGCGTTGTTCCACCAGATGGAATAGTTAGGGCCTAAGAAGTCAACGCCAGAAACATAAAATACGATATAAATACAACAGCTTTTCCATCGTATAAAACGAATAATTGCAACCAGTGTGAAAGTTATGGTCATTTCTACGTTCCGGGCAACCTAGGCTTCACCCAATGGCGTTGCTCCAACAGATTGAATAGTTAGGTCCTTAGAAGTCAATGCCCGAAGCATAAAATGCAATAAATATACAACAGCATTGCCATCGTATAAAATGAATAATTGCAAACAGTGTGAAAGATATGGACATTTCTACGTTCCGGGCAACCTAGGCTTCACTCTATGGCGTTCATCCACCACATCGAATAGCTACGGCCTCAGAAGTCAACGCGTGAAGCATAAAATACAATAAAAATACAACAGTCTTTCCATCCTATAACAGGAATAACTGCAACCATTGTGAAAGTACTGGTCATTTCTACGTTCCGGGAAATCTATGCGACACTCTAGAGCGCTGCTCCACCACATTTAATAGCTGCGTCCTTAAAAGTCAACGCCAGAAGAATAAAATGCAATATAAATACAACTGCATTTCCATCGTATAAAATGAATAATTGCTACAAGTGTAATAGTTATGGTCATTTCTACGTTCCGGACAACCTAGTCTCCACTCTAGGGCGTTGCTCCACCAAATCGAATAGCTAGGGCCTTAGAAGTCAACGCCAGAAGCATAAAATATAAAATAAATAGAACAGTTTTTCCATCGTATAAAACGAATAATTGCTACCAGTGTGAAAGTTATGGTTATTTCTACTTTCCGGGCAACCTAGGCTTCACTCTATGGCGTTGTTCCACCAGATGGAATAGTTAGGGCCTAAGAAGTCAACGCCAGGAGCATAAAATACAACATAAATACAACAGACTTTCCATCGTATATAATGTATATTTGCAAACAGTGTGAAAGTAATGGTCATTTCTACGTACCGGGCAACCTAGTCTCCACTCTAGGGCGTTGCTCCACCAAATCGAATAGCTAGGGCCTTAGAAGTCAACGCCAGAAGCATAAAATATAAAATAAATGGAACAGTTTTTCCATCGTATAAAACGAATAATTGCTACCAGTGTGAATGTTATGGTTATTTCTACTTTCCGGGCAACCTAGGCTTCACCCTATGGCGTTGTTCCACCAGATGGAATAGTTAGGGCCTAAGAAGTCAACGCCAGAAGCATAAAATACGATATAGATACAACAGCTTTTCCATCGTATAAAACGAATAATTGCAACCAGTGTGAAAGTTATGGTCATTTCTACGTTCCGGGCAACCTAGGCTTCACCCAATGGCGTTGCTCCAACAGATTGAATAGTTAGGTCCTTCGAAGTCAATGCCCGAAGCATAAAATGCAATAAATATACAACAGCATTGCCATCGTATAAAATGAATAATTGCAAACAGTGTGAAAGATATGAACCTTTCTACGTTCCGGGCAACCTAGGCTTCACTCTATGGCGTTCATCCAACACATCGAATAGCTACGGCCTCAGAAGTCAACGCGTGAAGCATAAAATACAATACAAATACAACAGTCTTTCCATCCTATAACAGGAATAACTGCAACCATTGTGAAAGTACTGGTCATTTCTACGTTCCGGGCAACCTATGCGACACTCTAGGGCGTTGCTCCACCACATCTAATAGCTACGGCCTTAAAAGTCAACGCCAGCAGAATAAAATGCAATATAAATACAACAGCATTTCCATCGTATAAAATGAATAATTGCTACCAGTGTAAAAGTTATGGTCATTTCTATGTTCCGGACAACCTAGGCTCCACCCTAGGGCGTTCTTCCACCAGATCGAATAGTTAGGGCCTAAGAAGTGAACGCCAGAAGCATAAAATACAATATAAATACAAGAATTTTTCCATCATATAAAACGAATAATTGCAACCAGTATGAAAGTGATGGTCATTTCTACGTACCGGGCAACCTAGGCTTCACTCTAGGGCGTTGCTCCACCAGATCCAATAGTTAGGGTCTTAGAAGTCAACGCCCGAAGCATAAAATATAAAATAAATAGAACAGTTTTTCCATCGTATAAAACAAATAATTGCTACCAGTGTGAAAGTTATGGTTATTTCTACTTTCCGGGCAACCTAGGCTTCATCCTATGGCGTTGTTCCACCAGATGGAATAGTTAGGGCCTAAGAAGTCAACGCCAGAAGCATAAAATACGATATAAATACAGCAGCTTTTCCATCATATAAGACGAATAATTGCAACCAGTTTGAATGTGATGGTCATTTCTACGTACCGGGCAACCTAGGCTTCACTCTAGGGCTTTGCTCCACCTGATCGAATAGTTAGGGCCTTAGAAGTCAACGCCCGAAGCATAAAATACAAAATAAATAGAACAGTTTTTCCATCGTATAAAACGAATAATTGCTACCAGTGTGAAAGTTATGGTCATTTCTACTTTCCCGGCACCCTACGCTTCACCCTAATGCGTTGTTCCACCAGATGGAATAGTTAGGGCCTAAGAAGTCAACGCCAGAAGCATAAAATACGATATAAATACAACAGCTTTTCCGTCGTATAAAACGAATAATTGCAACCAGTGTGAAAGTTATGGTCATTTCTACGTTCCGGGCAACCTAGGCTTCACTCCAGGGCGTTGCTCCACCAGATCAAACAGTTAGGGCATTAGAAGTCAACGCCGAAGCATAAAATACAAAATAAATAGAACGGTTTTTCCATTGTATAAAACGAATAAATGCTACCAGCGTAAAAGTTATGGTCTTTTCTACGTTTCGGGCAACCTAGGCTTCAATCTAGGGCGTTGCTCCACCAGATCGAATAGTTAGGGCCTTAGAAGTCAATGCCCGAAGCATAAAATACAAAATAAATAAAACAGTTTTTCCATCGTATAAAACGAATAATTGCAACCAGTATGAAACTTATGGTCATTTCTACTTTTCGGGCAACCTAGGCTTCACTCTATGGCGTTCTACCACCACATCGAATAGCTACGGCCACTGAAGTCAACGCCTGAAGTATAAAATGCAATAAAAATACAACAGTCTTTCCATCCTATAACAGGAATAGTTGCAACCCGTGTGAAAGTGATGGTCATTTCTACGTTCCAGGCAACCTAGGCTTCACTCTAGGGCGTTGTTGCACCAGATCGAATAGTTCGGGCCTAAGAAGTCAACGCCAGAAGCATAAAATACAATATAAAGGCAACAGTTTTTCCATCGTATAAAATGAATAATTGCAAACAGTGTGAAAGTAATAGTCATTTCTACGTTCCGGGCAACCTAGGCTTCACTCTAGGGCGTTGCTCCAACAGATTGAATAGTTAGGGCCTTAGAAGTCAATGCCCGAAGCATAAAATGCAATAAAAATACAACAGTTTTTCCATCGTATAGCAGAAATAATTTGCAACCAGTGTGATAGTAGTGGTCATTTCCACGTTCCGGGCAACCTAGGTTTCTCTCGTGGGCGTTGCTCCACCAGATAGAATAGTTACGGCCTAAGAAGTGAACGCCAGAAGCATAAAATACAATATAAATACAACACTTTTTCCATCAAATAAAACGAATGATAGCAACCAGTGTGGAAGTTATGGTCACTTCTACGTTCCGGGCAACCTAGGCTTCACTTTAGGGCGTTGTTCCTCCAGATCAGATAGTTAGGGCCAAAGAAGTCAACACCAGAAGCATAAAATACAATATAAATACAACAGCATTGCCATCGTATAAAATGAATAATTGCAAACAGTGTGAAAGATATGGATATTTCTACGTTCCGGGCAAACTAGGCTTCACTCTATGGCGTTCATCCACCACATCGAATAGCTACGGCCTCAGAAGTCTACGCGTGAAGCATAAAATACAATAAAAATACAACAGTCTTTCCATCCTATAACAGGAATAATTGCAACCCGAGTAAAAGTGATGGTCATTTCTACGTTTCAGGCAACCTAGGCTTCACTCTAGGGTGTTGTTCCACCAGATCGAATAGTTAGGGCCTAAGAAGTCAACGCCAGAAGCATAAAATACAATATAAGTACAACAGTTTTTCCATCGCATAAAATGAACATTTGCAAACATTGTGATAGTAATGGTCATTTCTACGTTCCGGGCAACCTATGCGACACTCTAGGGCGTTGCTGCACCACATCTAATAGCTACGGCCTTAAAAGTCAACGCCAGAAGAATAAAATGCCATATAAATACAACAGCTTTTCCATCGTATAAAATGAATAATAGCAAACAGTGTGAAAGTAATAGTCATTTCTACGTTCCGGGCAACCTAGTCTTCACTCTAGAGCGTTGCACCAACAGATTGAATAGTTAGGGCCTTAGAAGTCAATGCCCGAAGCATAAAATGCAATAAAAATACAACAGTTTTTCCATCGTATAGCAGAAATAATTTGCAACCAGTGTGATAGTAGTGGTCATTTCCACGTTCCGGGCAACCTAGGTTTCTCTTCTGGGCGTTGCTCCACCAGATAGAATAGTTACGGCCTAAGAAGTGAACGCCAGAAAAATAAAATACAATATAAATACAACAGTTTTTCCATCATATAAAACGAATGATAGCAACCAGTGTGGAAGTTATGGTCACTTCTACGTTCCGGGCAACCTAGGCTTCACTTTAGGGCGTTGCTCCTCCAGATCAGATAGTTAGGGCCTAAGAAGTCAACACCAGAAGCATAAAATACAACATAAATACAACAGCATTGCCATCGTATAAAATGAATAATTGCAAACAGTGTGAAAGATATGGATATTTCTACGTTCCGGGCAAACTAGGCTTCACTCTATGGCGTTCATCCACCACATCGAATAGCTACGGCCTCAGAAGTCTACGTGTGAAGCATAAAATACAATAAAAATACAACAGTCTTTCCATCCTATAACAGGAATAATTGCAACCCGAGTAAAAGTGATGGTCGTTTCTACGTTTCAGGCAACCTAGGCTTCACTCTAGGGTGTTGTTCCACCAGATCGAATAGTTAGGGCCTAAGAAGTCAACGCCAGAAGCATAAAATACAATATAAATATAACAGTTTTTCCATCGTGTAAAACGAATAATAGCAACAAGTGTGAAAGTTATGGTCATTTCTACGTTCCGGGCAACCTAGGCTTCACTCTAGGGCGTTGCTCCACCAGATCAAACAGTTAGGGCCTTAGATGTCAACGCCAGAAACATAAAATACAATAAAGGTGCAACAGTTTTTCCATCGTATAACAGGAATAACTGCAACCAGTGTGAAAGTACTGGTCATTTCTACGTTCCGGGCAACCTAGGCTTCACCCTAGGCCGTTGTTCCACCAGATCGAATAGTTAGGGCCTAAGAAGTGAACGCCAGAAGCATAAAATACAATATAAATGCACAGTTTTTCCATCATATAAAACGAATGATAGCAACCAGTGTGGAAGTTATGGTCACTTCTACGTTCCGGGCAACCTAGGCTTCACTCTAGGGCGTAGTTCCACCAGATCGAACAGCTAGGGCCTAAGAAGGCAAAGCCAGAAGCATAAAATACAATATAAATATAACAGTTTCTCCATCGTATAAAACGAATAATAGCGACCAGTGTGAAAGTTATGGTCATTTCTACGTTCCCGGCAACCTAGGCTTCACACCAGGGCGTTGTTCCACCAGATCGAATAGTTAGAGCCTGAGAAGTGAACGCCAAAAGCATAAAATACAATATAAATACAACAGTTTTTCCATAATATAAAACGAATAATTGCAACCAGTATAAAAGCTATGGTCATTTCCACTTTACGGGCATCCTAGGCTACACCCTAGGGCGTTGCTCCTACAGATTGAATAGTTAGGGCCTTAGAAGTCATTGCCCGAAGCATAAAATGCAATAAAAATACAACAGTTTTTCCATCGTATAAAAGGATTAATTGCTACCAGTATGGAAGTGATGGTCATTTCTACGTTCCGGGCTACCTAGGCCTCACGCTAGGTCGTTGTTCTACCAGATCGAATTGTTAGGGCCTAAGAAGTCAACGCCAGAAGCATAAGATACAATATAAATATAACAGTTTTTCCATCGTATAGAACGAATAATAGCAAACAGAGTGAAAGTTATGGTCAATTCTACGTTCCGGGCAACCTAGGCTTCACTCTAGGGCGTTGCTCCACCAGATCGAACAGCTAGGGCCAAAGAAGGCAAAGCCAGAAGCATAAAATACAATATAAATATAACAGTTTCTCCATCGTATAAAACGAATAATAGCGACCAGTGTGAAAGTTATGGTCATTTCTACGTTCCCGGCAACCTAGGCTTCACCCTAGGGCGTTGTTCCACCAGATCGAATAGTTAGGGCCTAAGAAGTGAAAGCCAGAAGCATACAATACAATATAAATACAACAGTTTATCCATCATATAAAACGAATGATAGCAACCAGTGTGAAAATTATGGTCATTTCTACGTTCCGGGCAACCTAGGCTTCACTCTAGGGTGTTGCTCCACCAGATCAAACAGTTGGGGCCTTAGATGTCAACGCCAGAAGCATAAAATGCAACATAAATACAACAGATTTTCCATCGTATATAATGTATATTTGCAAACAGTGTGAAAGGAATGGACATTTCTACGTACCGGGCAACCTAGGCCCCACTCTAGGGCGTTGCTCCACGAAATCGAATAGCTAGGGCCTTAGAAGTCAACGCCGGAAGCATAAAATACAATATAGATGCAAAAGTTTTTCCATCGTATAACAGGAATAACTGCAAACAG
This sequence comes from Calliopsis andreniformis, assembly GCF_051401765.1. Taxonomy (NCBI): domain Eukaryota; kingdom Metazoa; phylum Arthropoda; class Insecta; order Hymenoptera; family Andrenidae; genus Calliopsis; species Calliopsis andreniformis. The sequence goes on along the minus strand of NW_027480877.1, from coordinate 49,005 downwards.
TATGAAAGTACTGGTCATTTCTACGTTCCGGGTAACCTAGGTTTCGCTCTAGGGCGTTGCTCCACCATATCGAATAGCTAGGGACTTAGAATTCAACGCTAGAAGAATAAAATACAATATAAGTACAACAGTTTTTCCATCGCATAAAATGAACATTTGCAAACATTGTGATAGTAATGGTCATTTCTACGTTCCGGGCAACCTATGCGACACTCTAGGGCGTTGCTGCACCACATCTAATAGTTACGGCCTAAGAAGTAACGCCAGAAGCATAAAATACAATATCAATACAACAGTTTTTCCATCGTATAAAATGAATAATTGCAAACAGTGTGAAAGTAATAGTCATTTCTACGTTCCGGGCAACCTAGGCTTCACTCTAGGGCGTTGCTCCAACAGATTGAATAGTTAGGGCCTTAGAAGTCAATGCCCGAAGCATAAAATGCAATAAAAATACAACAGTTTTTCCATCGTATAGCAGAAATAATTTGCAACCAGTGTGATAGTAGTGGTCATTTCCACGTTCCGGGCAACCTAGGTTTCTCTCGTGAGCGTTGCTCCACCAGATAGAATAGTTACGGCCTAAGAAGTGAACGCCAGAAGCATAAAATACAATATAAATACAACACTTTTTCCATCAAATAAAACGAATGATAGCAACCAGTGTGGAAGTTATGGTCACTTCTACGTTCCGGGCAACCTAGGCTTCACTTTAGGGCGTTGTTCCTCCAGATCAGATAGTTAGGGCCTAAGAAGTCAACACCAGAAGCATAAAATACAATATAAATACAACAGCATTGCCATCGTATAAAATGAATAATTGCAAACAGTGTGAAAGATATGGATATTTCTACGTTCCGGGCAAACTAGGCTTCACTCTATGGCGTTCATCCACCACATCGAATAGCTACGGCCTCAGAAGTCTACGCGTGAAGCATAAAATACAATAAAAATACAACAGTCTTTCCATCCTATAACAGGAATAATTGCAACCCGAGTAAAAGTGATGGTCATTTCTACGTTTCAGGCAACCTAGGCTTCACTCTAGGGTGTTGTTCCACCAGATCGAATAGTTAGGGCCTAAGAAGTCAACGCCAGAAGCATAAAATACAATATAAGTACAACAGTTTTTCCATCGCATAAAATGAACATTTGCAAACATTGTGATGGTAATGGTCATTTCTACGTTCCGGGCAACCTATGCGACACTCTAGGGCGTTGCTGCACCACATCTAATAGCTACGGCCTTAAAAGTCAACGCCAGAAGAATAAAATGCAATATAAATACAACAGCTTTTCCATCGTATAAAATGAATAATAGCAAACAGTGTGAAAGTAATAGTCATTTCTACGTTCCGGGCAACCTAGTCTTCACTCTAGAGCGTTGCTCCAACAGATTGAATAGTTAGGGCCTTAGAAGTCAATGCCCGAAGCATAAAATGCAATAAAAATACAACAGTTTTTCCATCGTATAGCAGAAATAATTTGCAACCAGTGTGATAGTAGTGGTCATTTCCACGTTCCGGGCAACCTAGGTTTCTCTCGTGAGCGTTGCTCCACCAGATAGAATAGTTACGGCCTAAGAAGTGAACGCCAGAAGCATAAAATACAATATAAATACAACACTTTTTCCATCAAATAAAACGAATGATAGCAACCAGTGTGGAAGTTATGGTCACTTCTACGTTCCGGGCAACCTAGGCTTCACTTTAGGGCGTTGTTCCTCCAGATCAGATAGTTAGGGCCTAAGAAGTCAACACCAGAAGCATAAAATACAATATAAATACAACAGCATTGCCATCGTATAAAATGAATAATTGCAAACAGTGTGAAAGATATGGATATTTCTACGTTCCGGGCAAACTAGGCTTCACTCTATGGCGTTCATCCACCACATCGAATAGCTACGGCCTCAGAAGTCTACGCGTGAAGCATAAAATACAATAAAAATACAACAGTCTTTCCATCCTATAACAGGAATAATTGCAACCCGAGTAAAAGTGATGGTCATTTCTACGTTTCAGGCAACCTAGGCTTCACTCTAGGGTGTTGTTCCACCAGATCGAATAGTTAGGGCCTAAGAAGTCAACGCCAGAAGCATAAAATACAATATAAGTACAACAGTTTTTCCATCGCATAAAATGAACATTTGCAAACATTGTGATGGTAATGGTCATTTCTACGTTCCGGGCAACCTATGCGACACTCTAGGGCGTTGCTGCACCACATCTAATAGCTACGGCCTTAAAAGTCAACGCCAGAAGAATAAAATGCAATATAAATACAACAGCTTTTCCATCGTATAAAATGAATAATAGCAAACAGTGTGAAAGTAATAGTCATTTCTACGTTCCGGGCAACCTAGTCTTCACTCTAGAGCGTTGCACCAACAGATTGAATAGTTAGGGCCTTAGAAGTCAATGCCCGAAGCATAAAATGCAATAAAAATACAACAGTTTTTCCATCGAATAGCAGAAATAATTTGCAACCAGTGTGATAGTAGTGGTCATTTCCACGTTCCGGGCAACCTAGGTTTCTCTTCTGGGCGTTGCTCCACCAGATAGAATAGTTACGGCCTAAGAAGTGAACGCCAGAAAAATAAAATACAATATAAATACAACAGTTTTTCCATCATATAAAACGAATGATAGCAACCAGTGTGGAAGTTATGGTCACTTCTACGTTCCGGGCCACCTAGGCTTCACTTTAGGGCGTTGCTCCTCCAGATCAGATAGTTAGGGCCTAAGAAGTCAACACCAGAAGCATAAAATACAACATAAATACAACAGCATTGCCATCGTATAAAATGAATAATTGCAAACAGTGTGAAAGATATGGATATTTCTACGTTCCGGGCAAACTAGGCTTCACTCTATGGCGTTCATCCACCACATCGAATAGCTACGGCCTCAGAAGTCTTCGTGTGAAGCATAAAATACAATAAAAATACAACAGTCTTTCCATCCTATAACAGGAATAATTGCAACCCGAGTAAAAGTGATGGTCGTTTCTACGTTTCAGGCAACCTAGGCTTCACTCTAGGGTGTTGTTCCACCAGATCGAATAGTTAGGGCCTAAGAAGTCAACGCCAGAAGCATAAAATACAATATAAATATAACAGTTTTTCCATCGTATAAAACGAATAATAGCAACAAGTGTGAAAGTTATGGTCATTTCTACGTTCCGGGCAACCTAGGCTTCACTCTAGGGCGTTGCTCCACCAGATCAAACAGTTAGGGCCTTAGATGTCAACGCCAGAAACATAAAATACAATAAAGGTGCAACAGTTTTTCCATCGTATAACAGGAATAACTGCAACCAGTGTGAAAGTACTGGTCATTTCTACGTTCCGGGCAACCTAGGCTTCACCCTAGGCCGTTGTTCCACCAGATCGAATAGTTAGGGCCTAAGAAGTGAACGCCAGAAGCATAAAATACAATATAAATGCACAGTTTTTCCATCATATAAAACGAATGATAGCAACCAGTGTGGAAGTTATGGTCACTTCTACGTTCCGGGCAACCTAGGCTTCACTCTAGGGCGTAGTTCCACCAGATCGAACAGCTAGGGCCTAAGAAGGCAAAGCCAGAAGCATAAAATACAATATAAATATAACAGTTTCTCCATCGTATAAAACGAATAATAGCGACCAGTGTGAAAGTTATGGTCATTTCTACGTTCCCGGCAACCTAGGCTTCACACCAGGGCGTTGTTCCACCAGATCGAATAGTTAGAGCCTGAGAAGTGAACGCCAAAAGCATAAAATACAATATAAATACAACAGTTTTTCCATAATATAAAACGAATAATTGCAACCAGTATAAAAGCTATGGTCATTTCCACTTTACGGGCATCCTAGGCTACACCCTAGGGCGTTGCTCCTACAGATTGAATAGTTAGGGCCTTAGAAGTCATTGCCCGAAGCATAAAATGCAATAAAAATACAACAGTTTTTCCATCGTATAAAAGGATTAATTGCTACCAGTATGGAAGTGATGGTCATTTCTACGTTCCGGGCTACCTAGGCCTCACGCTAGGTCGTTGTTCTACCAGATCGAATTGTTAGGGCCTAAGAAGTCAACGCCAGAAGCATAAGATACAATATAAATATAACAGTTTTTCCATCGTATAGAACGAATAATAGCAAACAGAGTGAAAGTTATGGTCAATTCTACGTTCCGGGCAACCTAGGCTTCACTCTAGGGCGTTGCTCCACCAGATCAAACAGCTAGGGCCTAAGAACTGAAGGCCAGCAGCATAAAATACAATATAAATACAACAGTTTTTCCGTCATATAAAACGAATAATTGCCACCAGTATGAAAGTTATGGTCATTTCTACGTTCCGGGCAACCTAGGCTTCACTCTATGGCGTTCTTCCACCACATCGAATAGCTACGGCCTCAGAAGTCAACGCCTGAAGCATAAAATACAATAAAAATACAACAGTCTTTCCATCCTAAAACAGGAATAATTGCAACCCGGCGTGAAAGTGATGGTCATTTGTACGTTCCAGGCAACCTAGACTTCACTCTAGGGCGTTGTTCCACCAGATCGAACAGCTAGGGCCTAAGAAGGCAAAGCCAGAAGCATAAAATACAATATAAATATAACAATTTCTCCATCGTATAAAACGGATAATAGCGACCAGTGTGAAAGTTATGGTCATTTCTACGTTCCCGGCAACCTAGGCTTCACCCCAAGGCGTTGTTCCACCAGATCGAATAGTTAGGGCCTGAGAAGTGAACGCCAGAAGCATAAAATACAATATAAATACAACAGTTTATCCATCATATAAAACGAATGATAGCAACCAGTGTGAAAATTATGGTCATTTCTACGTTCCGGGCAACCTAGGCTTCACTCTAGGGCGTTGCTCCACCAGATCAAACAGTTGGGGCCTTAGATGTCAACGCCAGAAGCATAAAATGCAACATAAATACAACAGATTTTCCATCGTATATAATGTATATTTGCAAACAGTGTGAAAGTAATGGACGTTTCTACGTACCGGGCAACCTAGGCCCCACTCTAGGGCGTTGCTCCACGAAATCGAATAGCTAGGGCCTTAGAAGTCAACGCCGGAAGCATAAAATACAATATAGATGCAAAAGTTTTTCCATCGTATAACAGGAATAACTGCAAACAGTATGAAAGTACTGGTCATTTCTACGTTCCGAGTAACCTAGGTTTCACTCTAGGGCGTTGCTCCACCATATCGAATAGCTAGGGACTTAGAATTCAACGCCATAAGAATAAAATACAATATAAGTACAACAGTTTTTCCATCGTATAAAATGAATAATGGCAACCAGTGTGAAAGTTATGGTCATTTCTACATTTAGAGCAACCTAGGTTTCACTCTAGGGCGTTGCTCCACCTGATCAAACAGTTAGAGCCTTAGAAGTCAACGCCGGAAGCATAAAATACAAAATAAATAGAACGGTTTTTCCATTGTATAAAACGAATAATTGCTACCAGTGTAAAAGCTATGGTCTTTTCTACGTTCCGGGCAACCTAGGCTTCACACTAGGGCGTTGCTCCTCCAGATCAATCAGTTAGGGCCTTAGAAGTCAACGCCCGAAGCATAAAATGCAAAATAAATAGAACAGTTTTTCCATTGTATAAAACGAATAATTGCTACCAGTGTAAAAGTTATGGTCATTTCCACGTTCCGGGCAACCTAGGCTTCACCCTAGGGCGTTGTTCCACCAGATCGAATAGTTAGGGCCTAAGGAGTGAACGCCAGAAGCATACAATACAATATAAATACAACAGTTTATCCTTCATATAAAACGAATGATAGCAACCAGTGTGAAAATTATGGTCATTTCTACGTTCCGGGCAACCTAGGCTTCACTCTAGGGTGTTGCTCCACCAGATCAAACAGTTGGGGCCTTAGATGTCAACGCCAGAAGCATAAAATGCAACATAAATACAACAGATTTTCCATCGTATATAATGTATATTTGCAAACAGTGTGAAAGGAATGGACATTTCTACGTACCGGGCAACCTAGGCCCCACTCTAGGGCGTTGCTCCACGAAATCGAATAGCTAGGGCCTTAGAAGTCAACGCCGGAAGCATAAAATACAATATAGATGCAAAAGTTTTTCCATCGTATAACAGGAATAACTGCAAACAGTATGAAAGTACTGGTCATTTCTACGTTCCGGGTAACCTAGGTTTCGCTCTAGGGCGTTGCTCCACCATATCGAATAGCTAGGGACTTAGAATTCAACGCCATAAGAATAAAATACAATATAAGTACAACAGTTTTTCCATCGTATAAAATGAATAATTGCAACCAGTGTGAAAGTTATGGTCATTTCAACGTTCCGGGCAATCTAGGCTTCACACTAGGGCGTTGCCCCTCCAGATCAATCAGTTAGGGCCTTAGAAGTCAACGCCCGAAGCATAAAACGCAAAATAAATAGAACAGTTTTTCCATTGTATAAAACGATTGATAGCAACCAGTGTGGAAGTTATGGTCACTTCTACGTTCCGGGCAACCTAGGCTTCACTCTAGGGCGTTGCTCCACCAGATCAAATAGTTAGGGCCTAAGAAGTCAACGCCAGAAGCATAAAATGCAACATAAATACAACAGATTTTCCATCGTATATAATGTATATTTGCAAACAGTGTGAAAGTAATGGACATTTCTACCTACCGGACAACCTAGGTTTCACTCTAGGGCGTTGCACCACCATATCGAATAGCTAGGGACTTAGAAGTCAACGCCAGAAGCATAAGATACAATAAAGATGCAACAGTTTTTCCATCGTATAACAGGAATAACTGCAAACAGTGTGAAAGTACTGGTCATTTCTACGTTCCGGGTAACCTAGGTTTCACTCTAGGTCGATGCTCCACCAGATCAAATTGCTAGGGACTTAGAATTCAACGCAATAAGTACAAAATACAATATAAATATAACAGTTTTTCCACCGTATAAAACGAACATTAGCAACCAGTGTGAAAGTTATGGTCATTTCAACTTTCCGGGCAACCTAGGCTTCACTCTATGGCGTTCTTTCACCACATCGAATAGCTACGGCCTCAGAAGTCAACGCCTGAAGCATAAAATACAATAAAAATACAACAGTCTTTCCATCCTATAACAGGAATAATTGCAACCCGGCGTGAAAGTGATGGTCATTTCTACGTTCCGGGCAACATAGGCTTCACTCTAGGTCGTTGCTCCGCCAGATCGAATAGTTAGGGCCTTAGAAGTCAACGCCCGAAGCATAAAATACAATATAAGTAAAACAGTTTTTCCATCGTATAAAACGAATAATTGCTGCCAATGTGAAAGTTATGGTCATTTCTACGTTCCGCGCAACCTAGGCTTCACTCTAGGGCGTTGCTCCACCATATCGAATAGTTAGGGCCTTAGAACTCAACGCCCGTGGCTTAAAATACAAAATAAATAAAACAGTTTTTCCATCGTATAAAACGAGTCATTGCTACCAGTGTGCAATTAATGGTCATTTCAACGTTCCGGGCAATCTAGGCTTCACCCTAATGCGTTGTTCCATTAGATGGAATAGTTAGGGCCTAAGAAGTCAACGCCAGAAGCATAAAATACGATATAGATACAACAGCTTTTCCATCGTATAAAACGAATAATTGCAACCAGTGTGAAAGTTATGGTCATTTCTACGTTCCGGTCAACCTAGGCTTCACCCTAGGGCGTTGCTCCAACAGATTGAATAGTTAGGGCCTAAGAAGTCAACGCCAGAAGCATAAAATACGATATAAATACAACAGCTTTTCCATCGTATAAAACGAATAATTGTAACCTGTGTGAAAGTTATGGTCATTTCTACGTTCCGGGCAACCTAGGCTTCACCCTAGGGCGTTGCTCCAACAGATTGAATAGTTAGGGCCTAAGAAGAGAACGCCAGAAGCATAAAATACAATATAAATACAACAGTTTTTCCATCATATAAAACGAATGATAGCAACCAGTGTGAAAGTTATGGTCATTTCTACGTGCCGGGCAACCTAGGCTTCACTCTAGGGCGTTGCTCCACCAGATCGAATATTTAGGGCCTTAGAAGTCAACGCCCGAAGCATAAAATACAAAATAAATAAAACAGTTTTTCCATCATATAAAACGAATAATTGCTACCAGTGTGAAAGTTATCGTCATTTCTACGCTCCGCGCAACCTAGGCTTCACTCTAGGGCGTTGCTCCGCCAGATCGAATAGTTTGGGCCTTAGAAGTCAACGCCCGAAGCATAAAATACAAAATAAATAAAACAGTTTTTCCATCGTATAAAACGAATAATTGCTACCAGTGTGAAATGAATGGTCATTTCTACGTTCCGGGCAACCTAGGCTTCACGCTAGGGCGGTGCTCCACCAGATCAAATAGTTAGGGCCTAAGAAGTCAACGCCAGGAGCATAAAATACAACATAAATACAACAGACTTTCCGTCGTATATAATGTATATTTGCAAACAGTGTGAAAGTAATGGTCATTTCTACGTACCGGGCAACCTAGGCTCCACTCTAGGGCGTTGCTCCACCAAATCGAATAGCTAGGGCCTCAGAAGTCAACGCCAGAAGCATAAAATACAATAAAGACGCAAAGGTTTTTCCATCGTATAACAGGAATAACTGCAAACAGTATGAAAGTACTGGTCATTTCTACGTTCCGGGTAACCTAGGTTTCACTCTGGGGCGTTGGTCCACCACATCGAATAGCTAGGGAATTAGAATTCAGCGCCATAAGAATAAAATACAATATAAGTCCAACAGTTTTTCCATCGTATAAAATGAATAATTGCAACCAGTGTGAAAGTTATGGTCATTTCTACGTTCCGGGCAACCTAGGCTTCACCCTAGGGCGTTGCTCCAACAGATTGAATAGTTAGGGCCTAAGAAGAGAACGCCAGAAGCATAAAATACAATATAAATACAACAGTTTTTCCATCATATAAAACGAATGATAGCAACCAGTGTGAAAGTTATGGTCATTTCTACGTGCCGGGCAACCTAGGCTTCACTCTAGGGCGTTGCTCCACCAGATCGAATATTTAGGGCCTTAGAAGTCAACGCCCGAAGCATAAAATACAAAATAAATAAAACAGTTTTTCCATCATATAAAACGAATAATTGCTACCAGTGTGAAAGTTATCGTCATTTCTACGCTCCGCGCAACCTAGGCTTCACTCTAGGGCGTTGCTCCGCCAGATCGAATAGTTTGGGCCTTAGAAGTCAACGCCCGAAGCATAAAATACAAAATAAATAAAACAGTTTTTCCATCGTATAAAACGAATAATTGCTACCAGTGTGAAATGAATGGTCATTTCTACGTTCCGGGCAACCTAGGCTTCACGCTAGGGCGGTGATCCACCAGATCAAATAGTTAGGGCCTAAGAAGTCAACGCCAGGAGCATAAAATACAACATAAATACAACAGACTTTCCGTCGTATATAATGTATATTTGCAAACAGTGTGAAAGTAATGGTCATTTCTACGTACCGGGCAACCTAGTCTCCACTCTAGGGCGTTGCTCCACCAAATCGAATAGCTAGGGCCTTAGAACTCAACGCCAGAAGCATAAAATATAAAATAAATAGAACAGTTTTTCCATTGTATAAAACGAATAATTGCTACCAGTGTGAAAGTTATGGTTATTTCTACTTTCCGGGCAACCTAGGCTTCACCCTATGGCGTTGTTCCACCAGATGGAATAGTTAGGGCCTAAGAAGTCAACGCCAGAAACATAAAATACGATATAAATACAACAGCTTTTCCATCGTATAAAACGAATAATTGCAACCAGTGTGAAAGATAAGGTCATTTCTACGTTCCGGGCAACCTAGGCTTCACCCAATGGCGTTGCTCCAACAGATTGAATAGTTAGGTCCTTAGAAGTCAATGCCCGAAGCATAAAATGCAATAAATATACAACAGCATTGCCATCGTATAAAATGAATAATTGCAAACAGTGTGAAAGATATGGACATTTCTACGTTCCGGGCAACCTAGGCTTCACTCTATGGCGTTCATCCACCACATCGAATAGCTACGGCCTCAGAAGTCAACGCGTGAAGCATAAAATACAATAAAAATACAACAGTCTTTCCATTCTATAACAGGAATAATTGCAAACAGTGTGAAAGATATGGTCATTTCTACGTTCCGGACAACCTAGTCTCCACTCTAGGGCGTTGCTCCACCAAATCGAATAGCTACGGCCTCAGAAGTCAACGCGTGAAGCATAAAATACAATAAAAATACAACAGTCTTTCCATCCTATAACAGGAATAACTGCAACCATTGTGAAAGTACTGGTCATTTCTACGTTCCGGGCAACCCATGCGACACTCTAGAGCGTTGCTCCACCACATCTAATAGCTACGGCCTTAAAAGCCAACGCCAGCAGAATAAAATGCAATATAAATACAACAGCATTTCCATTGTATAAAATGAATAATTGCTACCAGTGTAAAAGCGATGGTCATTTCTACGTTCCGGACAACCTAGGCTCCACCCTAGGGCGTTCTTCCACCAGATCGAATAGTTAGGGCCTAAGAAGTGAACGCCAGAAGCATAAAATACAATATAAATACAAGAATTTTTCCATCATATAAAACGAATAATTGCAACCAGTATGAAAGTGATGGTCATTTCTACGTACCGGGCAACCTAGGCTTCACTCTAGGGCGTTGCTCCACCAGATCGAATAGTTAGGGTCTTAGAAGTCAACGCCCGAAGCATAAAATATAAAATAAATAGAACAGTTTTTCCATCGTATAAAACAAATAATTGCTACCAGTGTGAAAGTTATGGTTATTTCTACTTTCCGGGCAACCTAGGCTTCATCCTATGGCGTTGTTCCACCAGATGGAATAGTTAGGGCCTAAGAAGTCAACGCCAGAAGCATAAAATACGATATAAATACAACAGCTTTTCCATCGTATAAGACGAATAATTGCTACCAGTGTGAAAGTTATGGTCATTTCTACTTTCCCGGCAACCTACGCTTCACCCTAGGGCGTTGTTCTACCAGATCAAACAGTTAGGGCATTAGAAGTCAACGCCGAAGCATAAAATACAAAATAAATAGAACGGTTTTTCCATTGTATAAAACGAATAAATGCTACCAGCGTAAAAGTTATGGTCTTTTCTACGTTCCGGGCAACCTAGGCTTCAATCTAGGGCGTTGCTCCACCAGATCGAATAGTTAGGGCCTTAGAAGTCAATGCGCGAAGCATAAAATACAAAATAAATAAAACAGTTTTTCCATCGTATAAAACGAATAATTGCAACCAGTATGAAACTTATGGTCATTTCTACTTTCCGGGCAACCTAGGCTTCACTCTATGGCGTTCTACCACCACATCGAATAACTACGGCCACTGAAGTCAACGCCTGAAGTATAAAATGCAATAAAAATACAACAGTCTTTCCATCCTATAACAGGAATAGTTGCAACCCGTGTGAAAGTGATGATCATTTCTACGTTCCAGGCAACCTAGGCTTCACTCTAGGGCGTTGTTGCACCAGATCGAATAGTTCGGGCCTAAGAAGTCAACGCCAGAAGCATAAAATACAATATAAATATAACCGTTTTTCCATCGTATAAAACGAATAATAGAAACCAGTGTGAAAGTTATGGTCATTTCTACGTACCGGGCAACCTAGTCTCCACTCTAGGGTGTTGCTCCACCAGATCGAATAGTTAGGGCCTCAGAAGTCAACGCCAGGAGCATAAAATACAACATAAATAAAACAGACTTTCCATCGTATATAATGTATATTTGCAAACAGTGTGAAAGTAATGGTCATTTCTACGTACCGGGCAACCTTTGCTCCACTCTAGGGCGTTGCTCCACCAAATCGAATAGCTAGGGCCTTAGAAGTCAACGCCAGAAGCATAAAATACAATAAAGGTGCAAATGTTTTTCCATCGTATAACAGGAATAACTGCAAACAGTAAGAAAGTACTGGTCATTTCTACGTTCCGGGTAACCTAGGTTTCACTCTAGGGCGTTGCTCCACCAGATCGAATAGCTAGGGAATTAGAATTCAACGCCATAAGGATAAAATACAATATAAGTCCAACAGTTTTTCCATCGTATAAAATGAATAATTGCTACCAGTGTGAAAGTTATGGTCATTTCTACATTTCGAGCAACCTAGGCTTCACTCTAGGGCGTTGCTCCACCTGATCGAATAGTTAGGGCCTTAGAAGTCAACGCCAGAAGCATAAAATACAATAAAGATGCAACAGTTTTTCCATCGTATAACAGGAATAACTGCAAACAGTGTGAAAGTACTGGTCATTTCTACGTTCCGGGTTCCCTAGGATTCACTATAGGGCGTTGCTCCACCAGATCGAATAGCTAGGGACTTAGAATTCAACGCCATAAGAATAAAATGCAATATAAATATAACAGTTTTTCCATCGTATAAAACGAATAATAGAAACCAGTGTGAAAGTTATGGTCATTTCTACGTTCCGGGCAACCTAGGCTTCACTCCAGGGCGTTGCTCCACCAGATCAAACAGTTAGGGCCTTAGAAGTCAACGCCCGAAGCATAAAATACAAAATAAATAAAACAGTTTTTCCGTCGTATATAACGTATAATTGCTACCAGTGTGAAAGTTATGGTCATTTCTACGTTCCGCGCAACCTAGGCTTCACTCTAGGGCGTTGCTCCACCAGATCGAATAGTTAGGGCCTTAGAAGTCAACGCCCGAAGCACAAAATACAAAATAAATAAAACAGTTTTTCCATCCTATAAAACGAATAATTGCTACCAGTGTGAAATGAATGGTCATTTCTACGTTCCGGGCAACCTAGGCTTCACGCTAGGGCGGTGCTCCACCAGATCAAATAGTTAGGGCCTAAGAAGTCAACGCTAGGAGCATAAAATACAACATAAATACAACAGACTTTCCATCGTATATAATGTATATTTGCAAACAGTGTGAAAGTAATGGTCATTTCTACGTACCGGGCAACCTAGGCTCCACTCTAGGGCGTTGCTCCACCAAATCGAATAGCTAGGGCCTTAGAAGTCAACGCCAGAAGCATAAAATACAATAAAGGTGCAAATGTTTTTCCATCGTATAACAGGAATAACTGCAAACAGTAAGAAAGTACTGGTCATTTCTACGTTCCGGGTAACCTAGGTTTCACTCTAGGGCGTTGCTCCACCAGATCGAATAGCTAGGGAATTAGAATTCAACGCCATAAGAATAAAATACAATATAAGTCCAACAGTTTTTCCATCGTATAAAATGAATAATTGCTACCAGTGTGAAAGTTATGGTCATTTCTACATTTCGAGCAACCTAGGCTTCACTCTAGGGCGTTGCTCCACCTGATCGAATAGTTAGGGCCTTAGAAGTCAACGCCAGAAGCATAAAATACAATAAAGATGCAACAGTTTTTCCATCGTATAACAGGAATAACTGCAAACAGTGTGAAAGTACTGGTCATTTCTACGTTCCGGGTAACCTAGGATTCACTCTAGGGCGTTGCTCCACCAGATCGAATAGCTAGGGTCTTAGAATTCAACGCCATAAGAATAAAATGCAATATAAATATAACAGTTTTTCCATCGTATAAAACGAATATTAGCAACCAGAGTGAAAGTTATGGTCATTTCAACGTTCCGGGCAATCTGGGCTTCACACTAGGACGTTGCTCCACCAGATCAAGCAGTTAGGGCCTTAGAAGTCAACGCCCGAAGCATAAAATACAAAATAAATAGAACGGTTTTTCCATTGTATAAAACGAATAAATGCTACCAGTGTAAAGGTTATGGTCATTTCTACGTCTCGAGCAACGTAGGCTTCACCGTAGGCCGTTGTCCCACCAGATCGAATAGTTAGGGCCTTAGAAGTCAACGCCCGAAGCATAAAATACAAAATAAATAAAACAGTTTTTTCATCGTATAAAACCAATAATTGCTACCAGTGTGAAATGAATGGTCATTTCTACGTTCCGCGTAACCTAGGTTTCACTCTAAGGCGTTGCTCCACCAGATCGAATAGCTAGGGAATTAGATTTCAGCGCCATAAGAATAAAATACAATATAAGTCCAACAGTTTTTCCATCGTATAAAATGAATAATTGCAACCAGTGTGAAAGTTATGGTCATTTCTGCATTTCGAGCAACCTAGTCTTCACTCTAGGGCGTTGCTCCACCTGATAGAATAGTTAGGGCGTTAGAGGTCAACGCCAGAAGCATAAAATACATTAAAGATGCTACAGTTTTTCCATCGTATAACAGGAATAACTGCAAACAGTGTGAAAGTACTGGTCATTTCAACGTTCCGGGTAACCTAGGTTTCACTCTAGGGCGTTGTTGCACCAGATCGAATAGTTCGGGCCTAAGAAGTCAACGCCAGAAGCATAAAATACAATATAAATATAACAGTTTTTCCATCGTATAAAACGAATAATAGAAACCAGTGTGAAAGTTATGGTCATTTCTACGTTCCGGGCAACCTAGGCTACACTCCAGGGCGTTGCTCCACCAGATCAAACAGTTAGGGCCTTAGAAGTCAACGCCCGAAGCATAAAATACAAAATAAATAGAAAGGTTTTTCCATTGTATAAAACGAATAAATGCTACCAGTGTAAAAGTTATGGTCTTTTCTACGTTCCGGGCAACCTAGGCTTCAATCTAGGGCGTTGCTCCACCAGATCGAATAGTTAGGGCCTTAGAAGTCAACGCCCGAAGCATAAAATACAAAATAAATAAAACAGTTTTTCCATCGTATAAAACGAATAATTGCAACCAGTATGAAAGTGATGGTCATTTCTACGTACTGGGCAACCTAGGCTTCACTCTAGGGCGTTGCTCCACCACATCGAATAGCTACGGCCTCAGAAGTCAACGCGTGAAGCATAAAATACAATAAAAATACAACAGTCTTTCCATCCTATAACAGGAATAATTGCAACCCGTGTGAAAGTGATGGTCATTTCTACGTTGCAGGCAACCTAGGCTTCACTCTAGGGTGTTGTTCCACCAGATCAAATAGCTAGGACCTAAGAAGTCAACGCCAGAAGCATAAAATACAATATAAATATAACAGTTTTTCCATCGTATAAAACGAATAATAGCAACCAGTGTAAAAGCTATGGTCTTTCCTACGTTCCGGGCAACCTAGGCTTCACCCTAGGGCGTTGTTCCACCAGATCGAATAGTTAGGGCCTAAGAAGTGAACGCCTGAAGCATAAAATACAATATAAATACAACAGTTTTTCCATCGTATAAAACGAATAATTGCAACCAGTATGAAACTTATGGTCATTTCTACTTTCCGGGCAACCTAGGCTTCACTCTATGGCGTTCTACCACCACATCGAATAGCTACGGCCACAGAAGTCAACGCCTGAAGTATAAAATACAATAAAAATACAACAGTCTTTCCATCCTATAACAGGAATAATTGCAACCCCTGTGAAAGTGATGGTCATTTCTACGTTCCAGGCAACCTAGGCTTCACTCTAGGGCGTTGTTGCACCAGATCGAATAGTTCGGGCCTAAGAAGTCAACGCCAGAAGCATAAAATACAATATAAATATAACAGTTTTTCCATCGTATAAAACGAATAATAGAAACCAGTGTGAAAGTTATGGTCATTTCTACGTTCCGGGCAACCTAGGCTTCACTCCAGGGCGTTGCTCCACCAGATCAAACAGTTAGGGCCTTAGAAGTCAACGCCCGAAGCATAAAATACAAAATAAATAGAACGGTTTTTCCATTGTATAAAACGAATAAATGCTACCAGTGTAAAATGAATGGTCATTTCTACGTTCCGGGCAACCTAGGCTTCACGCTAGGGCGGTGCTCCACCAGATCAAATAGTTAGGGCCTAAGAAGTCAACGCCAGGAGCATAAAATACAACATAAATACAACAGACTTTCCATCGTATATAATGTATATTTGCAAACAGTGTGAAAGTAATGGTCATTTCTACGTACCGGGCAACCTAGGCTCCACTCTAGGGCGTTGCTCCACCAAATCGAATAGCTAGGGCCTTAGAAGTCAACGCCAGAAGCATAAAATACAATAAAGGTGCAAATGTTTTTCCATCGTATAACAGGAATAACTGCAAACAGTAAGAAAGTACTGGTCATTTCTACGTTCCGGGTAACCTAGGTTTCACTCTAGGGCGTTGCTCCACCAGATCGAATAGCTAGGGAATTAGAATTCAACGCCATAAGAATAAAATACAATATAAGTCCAACAGTTTTTCCATCGTATAAAATGAATAATTGCTACCAGTGTGAAAGTTATGGTCATTTCTACATTTCGAGCAACCTAGGCTTCACTCTAGGGCGTTGCTCCACCTGATCGAATAGTTAGGGCCTTAGAAGTCAACGCCAGAAGCATAAAATACAATAAAGATGCAACAGTTTTTCCATCGTATAACAGGAATAACTGCAAACAGTGTGAAAGTACTGGTCATTTCTACGTTCCGGGTTCCCTAGGATTCACTATAGGGCGTTGCTCCACCAGATCGAATAGCTAGGGACTTAGAATTCAACGCCATAAGAATAAAATGCAATATAAATATAACAGTTTTTCCATCGTATAAAACGAATAATAGAAACCAGTGTGAAAGTTATGGTCATTTCTACGTTCCGGGCAACCTAGGCTTCACTCCAGGGCGTTGCTCCACCAGATCAAACAGTTAGGGCCTTAGAAGTCAACGCCCGAAGCATAAAATACAAAATAAATAAAACAGTTTTTCCGTCGTATATAACGTATAATTGCTACCAGTGTGAAAGTTATGGTCATTTCTACGTTCCGCGCAACCTAGGCTTCACTCTAGGGCGTTGCTCCACCAGATCGAATAGTTAGGGCCTTAGAAGTCAACGCCCGAAGCATAAAATACAAAATAAATAAAACAGTTTTTCCATCCTATAGAACGAATAATTGCTACCAGTGTGAAATGAATGGTCATTTCTACGTTCCGGGCAACCTAGGCTTCACGCTAGGGCGGTGCTCCACCAGATCAAATAGTTAGGGCCTAAGAAGTCAACGCCAGGAGCATAAAATACAACATAAATACAACAGACTTTCCATCGTATATAATGTATATTTGCAAACAGTGTGAAAGTAATGGTCATTTCTACGTACCGGGCAACCTAGGCTCCACTCTAGGGCGTTGCTCCACCAAATCGAATAGCTAGGGCCTTAGAAGTCAACGCCAGAAGCATAAAATACAATAAAGGTGCAAATGTTTTTCCATCGTATAACAGGAATAACTGCAAACAGTAAGAAAGTACTGGTCATTTCTACGTTCCGGGTAACCTAGGTTTCACTCTAGGGCGTTGCTCCACCAGATCGAATAGCTAGGGAATTAGAATTCAACGCCATAAGGATAAAATACAATATAAGTCCAACAGTTTTTCCATCGTATAGAATGAATAATTGCTACCAGTGTGAAAGTTATGGTCATTTCTACATTTCGAGCAACCTAGGCTTCACTCTAGGGCGTTGCTCCACCTGATCGAATAGTTAGGGCCTTAGAAGTCAACGCCAGAAGCATAAAATACAATAAAGATGCAACAGTTTTTCCATCGTATAACAGGAATAACTGCAAACAGTGTGAAAGTACTGGTCATTTCTACGTTCCGGGTTCCCTAGGATTCACTATAGGGCGTTGCTCCACCAGATCGAATAGCTAGGGACTTAGAATTCAACGCCATAAGAATAAAATGCAATATAAATATAACAGTTTTTCCATCGTATAAAACGAATAATAGAAACCAGTGTGAAAGTTATGGTCATTTCTACGTTCCGGGCAACCTAGGCTTCACTCCAGGGCGTTGCTCCACCAGATCAAACAGTTAGGGCCTTAGAAGTCAACGCCCGAAGCATAAAATACAAAATAAATAAAACAGTTTTTCCGTCGTATATAACGTATAATTGCTACCAGTGTGAAAGTTATGGTCATTTCTACGTTCCGCGCAACCTAGGCTTCACTCTAGGGCGTTGCTCCACCAGATCGAATAGTTAGGGCCTTAGAAGTCAACGCCCGAAGCATAAAATACAAAATAAATAAAACAGTTTTTCCATCCTATAAAACGAATAATTGCTACCAGTGTGAAATGAATGGTCATTTCTACGTTCCGGGCAACCTAGGCTTCACGCTAGGGCGGTGCTCCACCAGATCAAATAGTTAGGGCCTAAGAAGTCAACGCCAGGAGCATAAAATACAACATAAATACAACAGACTTTCCATCGTATATAATGTATATTTGCAAACAGTGTGAAAGTAATGGTCATTTCTACGTACCGGGCAACCTAGGCTCCACTCTAGGGCGTTGCTCCACCAAATCGAATAGCTAGGGCCTTAGAAGTCAACGCCAGAAGCATAAAATACAATAAAGGTGCAAATGTTTTTCCATCGTATAACAGGAATAACTGCAAACAGTAAGAAAGTACTGGTCATTTCTACGTTCCGGGTAACCTAGGTTTCACTCTAGGGCGTTGCTCCACCAGATCGAATAGCTAGGGAATTAGAATTCAACGCCATAAGAATAAAATACAATATAAGTCCAACAGTTTTTCCATCGTATAAAATGAATAATTGCTACCAGTGTGAAAGTTATGGTCATTTCTACATTTCGAGCAACCTAGGCTTCACTCTAGGGCGTTGCTCCACCTGATCGAATAGTTAGGGCCTTAGAAGTCAACGCCAGAAGCATAAAATACAATAAAGATGCAACAGTTTTTCCATCGTATAACAGGAATAACTGCAAACAGTGTGAAAGTACTGGTCATTTCTACGTTCCGGGTAACCTAGGATTCACTCTAGGGCGTTGCTCCACCAGATCGAATAGCTAGGGTCTTAGAATTCAACGCCATAAGAATAAAATGCAATATAAATATAACAGTTTTTCCATCGTATAAAACGAATATTAGCAACCAGAGTGAAAGTTATGGTCATTTCAACGTTCCGGGCAATCTGGGCTTCACACTAGGGCGTTGCTCCACCAGATCAAGCAGTTAGGGCCTTAGAAGTCAACGCCCGAAGCATAAAATACAAAATAAATAGAACGGCTTTTCCATTGTATAAAACGAATAAATGCTACCAGTGTAAAGGTTATGGTCATTTCTACGTCTCGAGCAACGTAGGCTTCACCGTAGGCCGTTGTCCCACCAGATCGAATAGTTAGGGCCTTAGAAGTCAACGCCCGAAGCAGAAAATACAAAATAAATAAAACAGTTTTTTCATCGTATAAAACCAATAATTGCTACCAGTGTGAAATGAATGGTCATTTCTACGTTCCGCGTAACCTAGGTTTCACTCTAAGGCGTTGCTCCACCAGATCGAATAGCTAGGGAATTAGATTTCAGCGCCGTAAGAATAAAATACAATATAAGTCCAACAGTTTTTCCATCGTATAAAATGAATAATTGCAACCAGTGTGAAAGTTATGGTCATTTCTGCATTTCGAGCAACCTAGTCTTCACTCTAGGGCGTTGCTCCACCTGATAGAATAGTTAGGGCGTTAGAGGTCAACGCCAGAAGCATAAAATACATTAAAGATGCTACAGTTTTTCCATCGTATAACAGGAATAACTGCAAACAGTGTGAAAGTACTGGTCATTTCAACGTTCCGGGTAACCTAGGTTTCACTCTAGGGCGTTGTTGCACCAGATCGAATAGTTCGGGCCTAAGAAGTCAACGCCAGAAGCATAAAATACAATATAAATATAACAGTTTTTCCATCGTATAAAACGAATAATAGAAACCAGTGTGAAAGTTATGGTCATTTCTACGTTCCGGGCAACCTAGGCTACACTCCAGGGCGTTGCTCCACCAGATCAAACAGTTAGGGCCTTAGAAGTCAACGCCCGAAGCATAAAATACAAAATAAATAGAAAGGTTTTTCCATTGTATAAAACGAATAAATGCTACCAGTGTAAAAGTTATGGTCTTTTCTACGTTCCGGGCAACCTAGGCTTCAATCTAGGGCGTTGCTCCACCAGATCGAATAGTTAGGGCCTTAGAAGTCAACGCCCGAAGCATAAAATACAAAATAAATAAAACAGTTTTTCCATCGTATAAAACGAATAATTGCAACCAGTATGAAAGTGATGGTCATTTCTACGTACCGGGCAACCTAGGCTTCACTCTAGGGCGTTGCTCCACCACATCGAATAGCTACGGCCTCAGAAGTCAACGCGTGAAGCATAAAATACAATAAAAATACAACAGTCTTTCCATCCTATAACAGGAATAATTGCAACCCGTGTGAAAGTGATGGTCATTTCTACGTTGCAGGCAACCTAGGCTTCACTCTAGGGTGTTGTTCCACCAGATCAAATAGCTAGGACCTAAGAAGTCAACGCCAGAAGCATAAAATACAATATAAATATAACAGTTTTTCCATCGTATAAAACGAATAATAGCAACCAGTGTAAAAGCTATGGTCTTTCCTACGTTCCGGGCAACCTAGGCTTCACCCTAGGGCGTTGTTCCACCAGATCGAATAGTTAGGGCCTAAGAAGTGAACGCCTGAAGCATAAAATACAATATAAATACAACAGTTTTTCCATCGTATAAAACGAATAATTGCAACCAGTATGAAACTTATGGTCATTTCTACTTTCCGGGCAACCTAGGCTTCACTCTATGGCGTTCTACCACCACATCGAATAGCTACGGCCACAGAAGTCAACGCCTGAAGTATAAAATACAATAAAAATACAACAGTCTTTCCATCCTATAACAGGAATAATTGCAACCCCTGTGAAAGTGATGGTCATTTCTACGTTCCAGGCAACCTAGGCTTCACTCTAGGGCGTTGTTGCACCAGATCGAATAGTTCGGGCCTAAGAAGTCAACGCCAGAAGCATAAAATACAATATAAATATAACAGTTTTTCCATCGTATAAAACGAATAATAGAAACCAGTGTGAAAGTTATGTTCATTTCTACGTTCCGGGCAACCTAGGCTTCACTCCAGGGCGTTGCTCCACCAGATCAAACAGTTAGGGCCTTAGAAGTCAACGCCCGAAGCATAAAATACAAAATAAATAGAACGGTTTTTCCATTGTATAAAACGAATAAATGCTACCAGTGTAAAAGTTATGGTCTTTTCTACGTTCCGGGCAACCTAGGCTTCAATCTAGGGCGTTGCTCCACCAGATCGAATAGTTAGGGCCTTAGAAGTCAACGCCCGAAGCATAAAATACAAAATAAATAAAACAGTTTTTCCATCGTATAAAACGAATAATTGCTACCAGTGTGAAAGTTATGGTCATTTCTACGTTCCGCGCAACCTAGGCTTCAATCTAGGGCGTTGCTCCACCAGATCGAATAGTTAGGGCCTTAGAAGTCAACGCCCGAAGCATAAAATACAATATAAATAAAACAGTTTTTCTATCGTATAAAACGAATAAATGCTACCAGTGTAAAAGTTATGGTCTTTTCTACGTTCCGGGCAACCTAGGCTTCAATCTAGGGCGTTGCTCCACCAGATCGAATAGTTAGGGCCTTAGAAGTCAACGCCCGAAGCATAAAATACAAAATAAATAAAACAGTTTTTCCATCGTATAAAACGAATAATTGCAACCAGTATGAAAGTGATGGTCATTTCTACGTACTGGGCAACCTAGGCTTCACTCTAGGGCGTTGCTCCACCACATCGAATAGCTACGGCCTCAGAAGTCAACGCGTGAAGCATAAAATACAATAAAAATACAACAGTCTTTCCATCCTATAACAGGAATAATTGCAACCCGTGTGAAAGTGATGGTCATTTCTACGTTGCAGGCAACCTAGGCTTCACTCTAGGGTGTTGTTCCACCAGATCAAATAGCTAGGACCTAAGAAGTCAACGCCAGAAGCATAAAATACAATATAAATATAACAGTTTTTCCATCGTATAAAACGAATAATAGCAACCAGTGTAAAAGCTATGGTCTTTCCTACGTTCCGGGCAACCTAGGCTTCACCCTAGGGCGTTGTTCCACCAGATCGAATAGTTAGGGCCTAAGAAGTGAACGCCTGAAGCATAAAATACAATATAAATACAACAGTTTTTCCATCGTATAAAACGAATAATTGCAACCAGTATGAAACTTATGGTCATTTCTACTTTCCGGGCAACCTAGGCTTCACTCTATGGCGTTCTACCACCACATCGAATAGCTACGGCCACAGAAGTCAACGCCTGAAGTATAAAATACAATAAAAATACAACAGTCTTTCCATCCTATAACAGGAATAATTGCAACCCCTGTGAAAGTGATGGTCATTTCTACGTTCCAGGCAACCTAGGCTTCACTCTAGGGCGTTGTTGCACCAGATCGAATAGTTCGGGCCTAAGAAGTCAACGCCAGAAGCATAAAATACAATATAAATATAACAGTTTTTCCATCGTATAAAACGAATAATAGAAACCAGTGTGAAAGTTATGGTCATTTCTACGTTCCGGGCAACCTAGGCTTCACTCCAGGGCGTTGCTCCACCAGATCAAACAGTTAGGGCCTTAGAAGTCAACGCCCGAAGCATAAAATACAAAATAAATAGAACGGTTTTTCCATTGTATAAAACGAATAAATGCTACCAGTGTAAAATGAATGGTCATTTCTACGTTCCGGGCAACCTAGGCTTCACGCTAGGGCGGTGCTCCACCAGATCAAATAGTTAGGGCCTAAGAAGTCAACGCCAGGAGCATAAAATACAACATAAATACAACAGACTTTCCATCGTATATAATGTATATTTGCAAACAGTGTGAAAGTAATGGTCATTTCTACGTACCGGGCAACCTAGGCTCCACTCTAGGGCGTTGCTCCACCAAATCGAATAGCTAGGGCCTTAGAAGTCAACGCCAGAAGCATAAAATACAATAAAGGTGCAAATGTTTTTCCATCGTATAACAGGAATAACTGCAAACAGTAAGAAAGTACTGGTCATTTCTACGTTCCGGGTAACCTAGGTTTCACTCTAGGGCGTTGCTCCACCAGATCGAATAGCTAGGGAATTAGAATTCAACGCCATAAGAATAAAATACAATATAAGTCCAACAGTTTTTCCATCGTATAAAATGAATAATTGCTACCAGTGTGAAAGTTATGGTCATTTCTACATTTCGAGCAACCTAGGCTTCACTCTAGGGCGTTGCTCCACCTGATCGAATAGTTAGGGCCTTAGAAGTCAACGCCAGAAGCATAAAATACAATAAAGATGCAACAGTTTTTCCATCGTATAACAGGAATAACTGCAAACAGTGTGAAAGTACTGGTCATTTCTACGTTCCGGGTTCCCTAGGATTCACTATAGGGCGTTGCTCCACCAGATCGAATAGCTAGGGACTTAGAATTCAACGCCATAAGAATAAAATGCAATATAAATATAACAGTTTTTCCATCGTATAAAACGAATAATAGAAACCAGTGTGAAAGTTATGGTCATTTCTACGTTCCGGGCAACCTAGGCTTCACTCCAGGGCGTTGCTCCACCAGATCAAACAGTTAGGGCCTTAGAAGTCAACGCCCGAAGCATAAAATACAAAATAAATAAAACAGTTTTTCCGTCGTATATAACGTATAATTGCTACCAGTGTGAAAGTTATGGTCATTTCTACGTTCCGCGCAACCTAGGCTTCACTCTAGGGCGTTGCTCCACCAGATCGAATAGTTAGGGCCTTAGAAGTCAACGCCCGAAGCATAAAATACAAAATAAATAAAACAGTTTTTCCATCCTATAAAACGAATAATTGCTACCAGTGTGAAATGAATGGTCATTTCTACGTTCCGGGCAACCTAGGCTTCACGCTAGGGCGGTGCTCCACCAGATCAAATAGTTAGGGCCTAAGAAGTCAACGCCAGGAGCATAAAATACAACATAAATACAACAGACTTTCCATCGTATATAATGTATATTTGCAAACAGTGTGAAAGTAATGGTCATTTCTACGTACCGGGCAACCTAGGCTCCACTCTAGGGCGTTGCTCCACCAAATCGAATAGCTAGGGCCTTAGAAGTCAACGCCAGAAGCATAAAATACAATAAAGGTGCAAATGTTTTTCCATCGTATAACAGGAATAACTGCAAACAGTAAGAAAGTACTGGTCATTTCTACGTTCCGGGTAACCTAGGTTTCACTCTAGGGCGTTGCTCCACCAGATCGAATAGCTAGGGAATTAGAATTCAACGCCATAAGGATAAAATACAATATAAGTCCAACAGTTTTTCCATCGTATAGAATGAATAATTGCTACCAGTGTGAAAGTTATGGTCATTTCTACATTTCGAGCAACCTAGGCTTCACTCTAGGGCGTTGCTCCACCTGATCGAATAGTTAGGGCCTTAGAAGTCAACGCCAGAAGCATAAAATACAATAAAGATGCAACAGTTTTTCCATCGTATAACAGGAATAACTGCAAACAGTGTGAAAGTACTGGTCATTTCTACGTTCCGGGTTCCCTAGGATTCACTATAGGGCGTTGCTCCACCAGATCGAATAGCTAGGGACTTAGAATTCAACGCCATAAGAATAAAATGCAATATAAATATAACAGTTTTTCCATCGTATAAAACGAATAATAGAAACCAGTGTGAAAGTTATGGTCATTTCTACGTTCCGGGCAACCTAGGCTTCACTCCAGGGCGTTGCTCCACCAGATCAAACAGTTAGGGCCTTAGAAGTCAACGCCCGAAGCATAAAATACAAAATAAATAAAACAGTTTTTCCGTCGTATATAACGTATAATTGCTACCAGTGTGAAAGTTATGGTCATTTCTACGTTCCGCGCAACCTAGGCTTCACTCTAGGGCGTTGCTCCACCAGATCGAATAGTTAGGGCCTTAGAAGTCAACGCCCGAAGCATAAAATACAAAATAAATAAAACAGTTTTTCCATCCTATAAAACGAATAATTGCTACCAGTGTGAAATGAATGGTCATTTCTACGTTCCGGGCAACCTAGGCTTCACGCTAGGGCGGTGCTCCACCAGATCAAATAGTTAGGGCCTAAGAAGTCAACGCCAGGAGCATAAAATACAACATAAATACAACAGACTTTCCATCGTATATAATGTATATTTGCAAACAGTGTGAAAGTAATGGTCATTTCTACGTACCGGGCAACCTAGGCTCCACTCTAGGGCGTTGCTCCACCAAATCGAATAGCTAGGGCCTTAGAAGTCAACGCCAGAAGCATAAAATACAATAAAGGTGCAAATGTTTTTCCATCGTATAACAGGAATAACTGCAAACAGTAAGAAAGTACTGGTCATTTCTACGTTCCGGGTAACCTAGGTTTCACTCTAGGGCGTTGCTCCACCAGATCGAATAGCTAGGGAATTAGAATTCAACGCCATAAGAATAAAATACAATATAAGTCCAACAGTTTTTCCATCGTATAAAATGAATAATTGCTACCAGTGTGAAAGTTATGGTCATTTCTACATTTCGAGCAACCTAGGCTTCACTCTAGGGCGTTGCTCCACCTGATCGAATAGTTAGGGCCTTAGAAGTCAACGCCAGAAGCATAAAATACAATAAAGATGCAACAGTTTTTCCATCGTATAACAGGAATAACTGCAAACAGTGTGAAAGTACTGGTCATTTCTACGTTCCGGGTAACCTAGGATTCACTCTAGGGCGTTGCTCCACCAGATCGAATAGCTAGGGTCTTAGAATTCAACGCCATAAGAATAAAATGCAATATAAATATAACAGTTTTTCCATCGTATAAAACGAATATTAGCAACCAGAGTGAAAGTTATGGTCATTTCAACGTTCCGGGCAATCTGGGCTTCACACTAGGGCGTTGCTCCACCAGATCAAGCAGTTAGGGCCTTAGAAGTCAACGCCCGAAGCATAAAATACAAAATAAATAGAACGGCTTTTCCATTGTATAAAACGAATAAATGCTACCAGTGTAAAGGTTATGGTCATTTCTACGTCTCGAGCAACGTAGGCTTCACCGTAGGCCGTTGTCCCACCAGATCGAATAGTTAGGGCCTTAGAAGTCAACGCCCGAAGCAGAAAATACAAAATAAATAAAACAGTTTTTTCATCGTATAAAACCAATAATTGCTACCAGTGTGAAATGAATGGTCATTTCTACGTTCCGCGTAACCTAGGTTTCACTCTAAGGCGTTGCTCCACCAGATCGAATAGCTAGGGAATTAGATTTCAGCGCCGTAAGAATAAAATACAATATAAGTCCAACAGTTTTTCCATCGTATAAAATGAATAATTGCAACCAGTGTGAAAGTTATGGTCATTTCTGCATTTCGAGCAACCTAGTCTTCACTCTAGGGCGTTGCTCCACCTGATAGAATAGTTAGGGCGTTAGAGGTCAACGCCAGAAGCATAAAATACATTAAAGATGCTACAGTTTTTCCATCGTATAACAGGAATAACTGCAAACAGTGTGAAAGTACTGGTCATTTCAACGTTCCGGGTAACCTAGGTTTCACTCTAGGGCGTTGTTGCACCAGATCGAATAGTTCGGGCCTAAGAAGTCAACGCCAGAAGCATAAAATACAATATAAATATAACAGTTTTTCCATCGTATAAAACGAATAATAGAAACCAGTGTGAAAGTTATGGTCATTTCTACGTTCCGGGCAACCTAGGCTACACTCCAGGGCGTTGCTCCACCAGATCAAACAGTTAGGGCCTTAGAAGTCAACGCCCGAAGCATAAAATACAAAATAAATAGAAAGGTTTTTCCATTGTATAAAACGAATAAATGCTACCAGTGTAAAAGTTATGGTCTTTTCTACGTTCCGGGCAACCTAGGCTTCAATCTAGGGCGTTGCTCCACCAGATCGAATAGTTAGGGCCTTAGAAGTCAACGCCCGAAGCATAAAATACAAAATAAATAAAACAGTTTTTCCATCGTATAAAACGAATAATTGCAACCAGTATGAAAGTGATGGTCATTTCTACGTACCGGGCAACCTAGGCTTCACTCTAGGGCGTTGCTCCACCACATCGAATAGCTACGGCCTCAGAAGTCAACGCGTGAAGCATAAAATACAATAAAAATACAACAGTCTTTCCATCCTATAACAGGAATAATTGCAACCCGTGTGAAAGTGATGGTCATTTCTACGTTGCAGGCAACCTAGGCTTCACTCTAGGGTGTTGTTCCACCAGATCAAATAGCTAGGACCTAAGAAGTCAACGCCAGAAGCATAAAATACAATATAAATATAACAGTTTTTCCATCGTATAAAACGAATAATAGCAACCAGTGTAAAAGCTATGGTCTTTCCTACGTTCCGGGCAACCTAGGCTTCACCCTAGGGCGTTGTTCCACCAGATCGAATAGTTAGGGCCTAAGAAGTGAACGCCTGAAGCATAAAATACAATATAAATACAACAGTTTTTCCATCGTATAAAACGAATAATTGCAACCAGTATGAAACTTATGGTCATTTCTACTTTCCGGGCAACCTAGGCTTCACTCTATGGCGTTCTACCACCACATCGAATAGCTACGGCCACAGAAGTCAACGCCTGAAGTATAAAATACAATAAAAATACAACAGTCTTTCCATCCTATAACAGGAATAATTGCAACCCCTGTGAAAGTGATGGTCATTTCTACGTTCCAGGCAACCTAGGCTTCACTCTAGGGCGTTGTTGCACCAGATCGAATAGTTCGGGCCTAAGAAGTCAACGCCAGAAGCATAAAATACAATATAAATATAACAGTTTTTCCATCGTATAAAACGAATAATAGAAACCAGTGTGAAAGTTATGTTCATTTCTACGTTCCGGGCAACCTAGGCTTCACTCCAGGGCGTTGCTCCACCAGATCAAACAGTTAGGGCCTTAGAAGTCAACGCCCGAAGCATAAAATACAAAATAAATAGAACGGTTTTTCCATTGTATAAAACGAATAAATGCTACCAGTGTAAAAGTTATGGTCTTTTCTACGTTCCGGGCAACCTAGGCTTCAATCTAGGGCGTTGCTCCACCAGATCGAATAGTTAGGGCCTTAGAAGTCAACGCCCGAAGCATAAAATACAAAATAAATAAAACAGTTTTTCCATCGTATAAAACGAATAATTGCTACCAGTGTGAAAGTTATGGTCATTTCTACGTTCCGCGCAACCTAGGCTTCAATCTAGGGCGTTGCTCCACCAGATCGAATAGTTAGGGCCTTAGAAGTCAACGCCCGAAGCATAAAATACAATATAAATAAAACAGTTTTTCTATCGTATAAAACGAATAATTGCTACCAGTGTGAAATGAATGGTCATTTCTACGTTCCGGGCAACCTAGGCTTCACGCTAGGGCGGTGCTCCACCAGATCAAATAGATAGGGCCTAAGAAGTCAACGCCAGGAGCATAAAATACAACATAAATACAACAGACTTTCCATCGTATATAATGTATATTTGCAATCAGTGTGAAAGTAATGGTCATTTCTACGTACCGGGCAACCTAGGCTCCACTCTAGGGCGTTGCTCCACCAAGTCGAATAGCTAGGGCCATAGAAGTCAACGCCAGAAGCATAAAATACAATAAAGGTGCAAATGTTTTTCCATCGTATAACAGGAATAACTGCAAACAGTATGAAAGTACTGGTCATTTCTACGTTCCGGGTAACCTAGGTTTCACTCTAGGGCGTTGCTCCACCAGATCGAATAGCTAGGGAATTAGAATTCAACGCCATAAGAATAAAATACAATATAAGTCCAACAGTTTATCCATCGTATAAAATGAATAATTGCTACCAGTGTGAAAGTTATGGTCATTTCTACATTTCGAGCAACCTAGGCTTCACTCTAGGGCGTTGCTCCACCTGATAGAATAGTTAGGGCGTTAGAGGTCAACGCCAGAAGCATAAAATACAATAAAGATGCAACAGTTTTTCCATCGTATAACAGGAATAACTGCAAACAGTGTGAAAGTACTGGTCATTTCTACGTTCCGGGTAACCTAGGTTTCACTCTAGGGCGTTGCTCCACCAGATCGAATAGCTAGGGACTTAGAATTCAACGCCATAAGAATAAAATGCAATATAAATATAACAGTTTTTCCATCGTATAAAACGAATATTAGCAACCAGAGTGAAAGTTATGGACATTTCAACGTTCCGGGCAATCTGGGCTTCACACTAGGGCGTTGCTCTTCCAGATCAATCAGTTAGGGCCTTAGACGTCAACGCCCGAAGCATAAAATGCAAAATAAATAGAACAGTTTTTCCATTGTATAAAACGAATAATTGCTACCAGTGTAAAGGTTATGGTCATTTCTACGTTCCGGACAACCTAGGCTTCACCCTAGGGCGTTCTTCCACCAGATCGAATAGTTAGGGCCTAAGAAGTGAACGCCAGAAGCATAAAATACAATATAAATACAAGAGTTTTTCCATCATATAAAACGAATAATTGCAACCAGTATGAAAGTGATGGTCATTTCTACGTACCGGGCAACCTAGGCTTCACTCTAGGGCGTTGCTCCACCACATCGAATAGCTACGGCCTCAGAAGTCAACGCGTGAAGCATAAAATACAATAAAAATACAACAGTCTTTCCATCCTATAACAGGAATAATTGCAACCCGTGTGCAAGTGATGGTCATTTCTACGTTGCAGGCAACCTAGGCTTCACTCTAGGGTGTTGTTCCACCAGATCAAATAGCTAGGGCCTAAGAAGTCAACGCCAGAAGCATAAAATACAATATAAATATAACAGTCTTTCCATCGTATAAAACGAATAATAGCAACCAGTGTGAAAGTTATGGTCATTTCTACGTTCCGGGCAACCTAGGCTTCACTCTAGGGCGTTGCTCCACCAGATCAAACAGGTAGGGCCTTAGATGTCAACGTCAGAAGCATAAAATACAATAAAGGTGCAACAGCTTTTCCATCGTATAACAGGAATAACTGCAACCAGTGTGAAAGTACTGGTCATTTCTACGTTCCGGGTAACCTAGGTTTCACTCTAGGGCGTTGCTACACGAGATCGAAAAGCTAGGGACTTAGAATTCAACGCCAGAAGAATAAAATACAATATAAGTACAACAGTTTTTCCATCGTATAAAATGAATATTCGCATACATTGTGAAAGTAATGGTCATTTCTACGTTCCGGGCAACCTATGCGACACTCTAGAGCGTTGCTCCACACATCTAATAGCTACGGCCTTAAAAGTCAACGCCAGAAGAATAAAATGCAATATAAATACAACTGCATTTCCATAGTATAAAATGAATAATTGCAAACAGTGTGAAAGTAATGGTCATTTGTACGTTCCGGGCAACCTAGTCTCCACTCTATGGCGTTGCTCCACCAAATCGAATAGCTAGGGCCTTAGAAGTCAACGCCAGAAGCATAAAATATAAAATAAATACAACAGTTTTTCCATCGTATAAAACGAATAATTGCTACCAGTGTGAAAGTTATGGTTATTTCTACTTTCCGGGCAAGCTAGGCTTCACCCTATGGCGTTGTTCCACCAGATGGAATAGTTAGGGCCTTAGAAGTCAACGCCCGAAGCATAAAATACAAAATAAATAAAACAGTTTTTCCATCGTATAAAACGAATAATTGCAACCAGTATGAAACTTATGGTCATTTCTACTTTCCGGGCAACCTAGGCTTCACTCTATGGCGTTCTACCAGCACATCGAATAGCTACGGCCACAGAAGTCAACGCCTGAAGTATAAAATACAATAAAAATACAACAGTCTTTCCATCCTATAACAGGAATAGTTGCAACCCGTGTGAAAGTGATGGTCATTTCAACGTTCCAGGCAACCTAGGCTTCACTCTAGGGCGTTGTTGCACCAGATCGGATAGTTCGGGCCTAAGAAGACAACGCCAGAAGCATAAAATACAATATAAATATAACAGTTTTTCCATCGTATAAAACGAATAATAGAAACCAGTGTGAAAGTTATGGTCATTTCTACGTTCCGGGCAACCTAGGCTTCACTCCAGGGCGTTCTCCACCAGATCAAACAGTTAGGGCCTTAGAAGTCAACGCCCGAAGCATAAAATACAAAATAAATAGAACGGTTTTTCCATTGTATAAAACGAATAAATGCTACCAGTGTAAAAGTTATGGTCTTTTCTACGTTCCGGGCAACCTAGGCTTCAATCTAGGGCGTTGCTCCATCAGATCGAATAGTTTGGGCCTTAGAAGTCAACGCCCGAAGCATAAAATACAAAATAAATGAAACAGTTTTTCCATCGTATAAAACGAATAATTGCTACCAGTGTGAAAGTTATGGTCATTTCTACGTTCCGTGCAACCTAGGCTTCACTCTAGGGCGTTGCTCCACCAGATCGAATAGTTAGGGCCTTAGAAGACAACGCCCGAAGCATAAAATACAAAATAAATAAAACAGTTTTTCCATCGTATAAAACGAATAATTGCTACCAGTGTGAAATGAATGGTCATTTCTACGTTCCTGGCAACCTAGGCTTCACGCTAGGGCGGTGCTCCACCAGATCAAATAGTTAGGGCCTAAGAAGTCAACGCCAGGAGCATAAAATACAACATAAATACAACAGACTTTCCATCGTATATAATGTATATTTGCAAACAGTGTGAAAGTAATGGTCATTTCTACGTACCGGGCAACCTAGTCTCCACCCTAGGGCGTTGCTCCACCAAATCGAATAGCTAGGGCCTTAGAAGTCAACGCCAGAAGCATAAAATATAAAATAATTAGAACAGTTTTTCCATCGTATAAAACGAATAATTGCTACCAGTGTGAAAGTTATGGTTATTTCTACTTTCCGGGCAACCTAGGCTTCACCCTATGGCGTTGTTCCACCAGAGCGAGTAGTTAGGGCCTAAGAAGTGAACGCCAGAAGCATAAAATACAATATAAATACAACAGTTTTTCCATCATATAAAACGAATAATTGCAACCAGTGTAAAAGTTATGGTCATTTCTACGTTCCGGACAACCTAGGCTTCAGCCTAGGGCGTTGTTCCACCAGATCGAATAGTTAGGGCCTAAGAAGTGAACGCCAGAAGCATAAAATACAATATAAATACACAGTTTTTCCATCATATAAAACGGATGATAGCAACCAGTGTGGAAGTTATGGTCACTTCTACGTTCCGGGCAACCTAGGCTTCACTCTAGGGCGTTGCTCCACCAGATCAAACAGGTAGGGCCTTAGATGTCAACGTCAGAAGCATAAAATACAATAAAGGTGCAACAGCTTTTCCATCGTATAACAGGAATAACTGCAACCAGTGTGAAAGTACTGGTCATTTCTACGTTCCGGGTAACCTAGGTTTCACTCTAGGGCGTTGCTACACGAGATCGAAAAGCTAGGGACTTAGAATTCAACGCCAGAAGAATAAAATACAATATAAGTACAACAGTTTTTCCATCGTATAAAATGAATATTCGCATACATTGTGAAAGTAATGGTCATTTCTACGTTCCGGGCAACCTATGCGACACTCTAGAGCGTTGCTCCACACATCTAATAGCTACGGCCTTAAAAGTCAACGCCAGAAGAATAAAATGCAATATAAATACAACTGCATTTCCATAGTATAAAATGAATAATTGCAAACAGTGTGAAAGTAATGGTCATTTGTACGTTCCGGGCAACCTAGTCTCCACTCTATGGCGTTGCTCCACCAAATCGAATAGCTAGGGCCTTAGAAGTCAACGCCAGAAGCATAAAATATAAAATAAATACAACAGTTTTTCCATCGTATAAAACGAATAATTGCTACCAGTGTGAAAGTTATGGTTATTTCTACTTTCCGGGCAAGCTAGGCTTCACCCTATGGCGTTGTTCCACCAGATGGAATAGTTAGGGCCTTAGAAGTCAACGCCCGAAGCATAAAATACAAAATAAATAAAACAGTTTTTCCATCGTATAAAACGAATAATTGCAACCAGTATGAAACTTATGGTCATTTCTACTTTCCGGGCAACCTAGGCTTCACTCTATGGCGTTCTACCAGCACATCGAATAGCTACGGCCACAGAAGTCAACGCCTGAAGTATAAAATACAATAAAAATACAACAGTCTTTCCATCCTATAACAGGAATAGTTGCAACCCGTGTGAAAGTGATGGTCATTTCAACGTTCCAGGCAACCTAGGCTTCACTCTAGGGCGTTGTTGCACCAGATCGGATAGTTCGGGCCTAAGAAGACAACGCCAGAAGCATAAAATACAATATAAATATAACAGTTTTTCCATCGTATAAAACGAATAATAGAAACCAGTGTGAAAGTTATGGTCATTTCTACGTTCCGGGCAACCTAGGCTTCACTCCAGGGCGTTCTCCACCAGATCAAACAGTTAGGGCCTTAGAAGTCAACGCCCGAAGCATAAAATACAAAATAAATAGAACGGTTTTTCCATTGTATAAAACGAATAAATGCTACCAGTGTAAAAGTTATGGTCTTTTCTACGTTCCGGGCAACCTAGGCTTCAATCTAGGGCGTTGCTCCATCAGATCGAATAGTTTGGGCCTTAGAAGTCAACGCCCGAAGCATAAAATACAAAATAAATGAAACAGTTTTTCCATCGTATAAAACGAATAATTGCTACCAGTGTGAAAGTTATGGTCATTTCTACGTTCCGTGCAACCTAGGCTTCACTCTAGGGCGTTGCTCCACCAGATCGAATAGTTAGGGCCTTAGAAGACAACGCCCGAAGCATAAAATACAAAATAAATAAAACAGTTTTTCCATCGTATAAAACGAATAATTGCTACCAGTGTGAAATGAATGGTCATTTCTACGTTCCTGGCAACCTAGGCTTCACGCTAGGGCGGTGCTCCACCAGATCAAATAGTTAGGGCCTAAGAAGTCAACGCCAGGAGCATAAAATACAACATAAATACAACAGACTTTCCATCGTATATAATGTATATTTGCAAACAGTGTGAAAGTAATGGTCATTTCTACGTACCGGGCAACCTAGTCTCCACCCTAGGGCGTTGCTCCACCAAATCGAATAGCTAGGGCCTTAGAAGTCAACGCCAGAAGCATAAAATATAAAATAATTAGAACAGTTTTTCCATCGTATAAAACGAATAATTGCTACCAGTGTGAAAGTTATGGTTATTTCTACTTTCCGGGCAACCTAGGCTTCACCCTATGGCGTTGTTCCACCAGAGCGAGTAGTTAGGGCCTAAGAAGTGAACGCCAGAAGCATAAAATACAATATAAATACAACAGTTTTTCCATCATATAAAACGAATAATTGCAACCAGTGTAAAAGTTATGGTCATTTCTACGTTCCGGACAACCTAGGCTTCAGCCTAGGGCGTTGTTCCACCAGATCGAATAGTTAGGGCCTAAGAAGTGAACGCCAGAAGCATAAAATACAATATAAATACACAGTTTTTCCATCATATAAAACGGATGATAGCAACCAGTGTGGAAGTTATGGTCACTTCTACGTTCCGGGCAACCTAGGCTTCACTTTAGGGCGTTCCTCCACCAGATCAAATAGTTAGGGCCTAAGATGTCAACGCCAGAAGCATAAAATGCAACATAAATACAACAGACTTTCCATCGTATATAATGTATATTTGCAAACAGTGTGAAAGTAATGGACATTTCTACGTACCGGGCAAACTAGGCCCCACTCTAGGGCGTTGCTCCACCCAATCGAATACCTAGGGCCTTAGAAGTCAACGCCAGAAGCATAAAATACAATATAGATGCAAAAGTTTTTCCATCGTATAACAGGAATAACTGTAAACAGTATGAAAGTACTGCTCATTTCTACGTTCCGTGTAACCTAGGTTTTGCTCTAGGGCGTTGCTCCACCATATCGAATAGTTAGAGCCTTAGAAGTCAACGCCAGAAGCATAAAATACAATAAAGATGCAACAGTTTTTCCATCGTATAACAGGAATAACTGCAAACAGTGTCAAAGTACTGGGCATTTCTACGTTCCGGGTAACCTAGGTTTCACTTGAGGGCGTTGCTCCACCAGATCAAATAGCTTGGGACTTAGAATTCAACGCCATAAGTATAAAATACAATATAAATATAACAGTTTTTCCATCGTATAAGACGAATATTGGCAACCAGTGTGAAATTTATGGTCATTTTAACGTTCCGGGCAATCTAGGCTTCACTCTAGGGCGTTGCTCCTCCAGATCAATCAGTTAGGACCTTAGAAGTCAACGCCCGAAGCATAAAATGCAAAATAAATAGAACAGCTTTTCCATTGTATAAAACGAATAAATGCTAGCAGTGTAAAAGTTATGGTCATTTCTACGTTCCGGGCAACCTAGGCTTCACCCTAGGCCGTTGTTCCACCAGATCGAATAGTTAGGGCCTAAGAAGTGAACGCCAGAAGCATAAAACACAATATAAATACAACAGTTTATCTATCATATAAAACGAATGATAGCAACCAGTGTGAAAGTTATGGTCATTTCTACGTTCCGGGCAACCTAGGCTTCACTCTAGGCCGTTGTTCCACCAGATCGAATAGTTAGGGCCTAAGAAGTGAACGCCAGAAGCATAAAATACAATATAAATACAACAGTTTTTCCATCATATAAAACGAATGATAACAACCAGTGTGAAAGTTATGGTCATTTCTACGTGCCGGGCAACCTAGGCTTCACTCTAGGGCGTTGCTCCACCAGATCGAATATTTAGGGCCTTAGAAGTCAACGCCCGAAGCATAAAATACAAAATAAATAAAACAGTATTTCCATCATATAAAACGAATAATTGCTACCAGTGTGAAAGTTATCGTCATTTCTACGCTCCGCGCAACCTAGGCTTCACTCTAGGGCGTTGCTCCGCCAGATCGAATAGTTTGGGCCTTAGAAGTCAACGCCCGAAGCATAAAATACAAAATAAATAAAACAGTTTTTCCATCGTATAAAACGAATAATTGCTACCAGTGTGAAATGAATGGTCATTTCTACGTTCCGGGCAACCTAGGCTTCACGCTAGGGCGGTGCTCCACCAGATCAAATAGTTAGGGCCTAAGAAGTCAACGCCAGGAACATAAAATACAACATAAATACAACAGACTTTCCGTCGTATATAATGTATATTTGCAAACAGTGTGAAAGTAATGGTCATTTCTACGTACCGGGCAACCTAGGCTCCACTCTAGGGCGTTGCTCCACCGAATCGAATAGATAGGGCCTTAGAAGTCAACGCCAGAAGCATAAAATACAATAAAGACGCAAAGGTTTTTCCATCGTATAACAGGAATAACTGCAAACAGTATGAAAGTACTGGTCATTTCTACGTTCCAGGCGACCTAGGCTTCACTCTAGGGCGTTGTTGCACCAGATCGAATAGTTCGGGCCTAAGAAGTCAGCGCCAGAAGCATAAAATACAATATAAATATAACAGTTTTTCCATCGTATAAAACGAATAATAGAAACCAGTGTGAAAGTTATGGTCATTTCTACGTTCCGGGCAACCTAGGCTTCACTCCAGGGCGTTCTCCACCAGATCAAACAGTTAGGGCCTTAGAAGTCAACGCCCGAAGCATAAAATACAAAATAAATACAACGGTTTTTGCATTGTATAAAACGAATAAATGCTACCAGTGTAAAAGTTATGGTCTTTTCTACGTTCCGGGCAACCTAGGCTTCAATCTAGGGCGTTGCTCCACCAGATCGAACAGTTAGGGCCTTAGAAGTCAACGCCCGAAGCATAAAATACAAAATAAATGAAACAGTTTTTCCATCGTATAAAACGAATAATTGCTACCAGTGTGAAAGTTATGGTCATTTCTACGTTCCGCGCAACCTAGGCTTCAATCTAGGGCGTTGCTCCACCAGATCCAATAGTTAGGGCCTTAGAAGTCAACGCCCGAAGCATAAAATACAAGATAAATAAAACAGTTTTTCCATCGTATAAAACGAATAATTGCTACCAGTGTGAAATGAATGGTCATTTCTACGTTCCGGGCAACCTAGGCTTCACGCTAGGGCGGTGCTCCACCAGATCAAATAGTTAGGGCCTATGAAGTCAACGCCAGGAGCATAAAATACAACATAAATACAACAGACTTTCCATCGTATATAATGTATATTTGCAAACAGTGTGAAAGTAATGGTCATTTCTACGTACCGGGCAACCTAGTCTCCACTCTATGGCGTTGCTCCACCAAATCGAATAGCTAGGGCCTTAGAAGTCAACGCCAGAAGCATAAAATATAAAATAATTAGAACAGTTTTTCCATCGTATAAAACGAATAATTGCTACCAGTGTGAAAGTTATGGTTATTTCTACTTTCCGGGCAACCTAGGCTTCACCCTATGGCGTTGTTCCACCAGAGCGAGTAGTTAGGGCCTAAGAAGTGAACGCCAGAAGCATAAAATACAATATAAATACAACAGTTTTTCCATCATATAAAACGAATAATTGCAACCAGTGTAAAAGTTATGGTCATTTCTACGTTCCGGACAACCTAGGCTTCAGCCTAGGGCGTTGTTCCACCAGATCGAATAGTTAGGGCCTAAGAAGTGAACGCCAGAAGCATAAAATACAATATAAATACACAGTTTTTCCATCATATAAAACGGATGATAGCAACCAGTGTGGAAGTTATGGTCACTTCTACGTTCCGGGCAACCTAGGCTTCACTTTAGGGCGTTGCTCCACCAGATCAAATAGTTAGGGCCTAAGAAGTCAACGCCAGAAGCATAAAATGCAACATAAATACAACAGACTTTCCATCGTATATAATGTATATTTGCAAACAGTGTGAAAGTAATTGACATTTCTACGTACCGGGCAAACTAGGCCCCACTCTAGGGCGTTGCTCCACCCAATCGAATACCTAGGGCCTTAGAAGTCAACGCCAGAAGCATAAAATACAATATAGATGCAAAAGTTTTTCCATCGTATAACAGGAATAACTGTAAACAGTATGAAAGTACTGGTCATTTCTACGTTCCGTGTAACCTAGGTTTTGCTCTAGGGCGTTGCTCCACCATATCGAATAGCTAGGGACTTAGAATTCAACGCCATAAGAATAAAATACAATATAAGTGCAACAGTTTTTCCATCGTATAAAAAGAATAATTGCAACCAGTGTGAAAGTCATGGTCATTTCTACATTTCGAGCAACCTAGGTTTCACTCTAGAGCGTTGATCCACCTGATCGAATAGTTAGAGCCTTAGAAGTCAACGCCAGAAGCATAAAATACAATAAAGATGCAACAGTTTTTCCATCGTATAACAGGAATAACTGCAAACAGTGTCAAAGTACTGGGCATTTCTACGTTCCGGGTAACCTAGGTTTCACTTGAGGGCGTTGCTCCACCAGATCAAATAGCTTGGGACTTAGAATTCAACGCCATAAGTATAAAATACAATATAAATATAACAGTTTTTCCATCGTATAAGACGAATATTGGCAACCAGTGTGAAATTTATGGTCATTTTAACGTTCCGGGCAATCTAGGCTTCACTCTAGGGCGTTGCTCCTCCAGATCAATCAGTTAGGACCTTAGAAGTCAACGCCCGAAGCATAAAATGCAAAATAAATAGAACAGCTTTTCCATTGTATAAAACGAATAAATGCTAGCAGTGTAAAAGTTATGGTCATTTCTACGTTCCGGGCAACCTAGGCTTCACCCTAGGGCGTTGTTCCACCAGATCGAATAGTTAGGGCCTAAGAAGTGAACGCCAGAAGCATAAAACACAATATAAATACAACAGTTTATCCATCATATAAAACGAATGATAGCAACCAGTGTGAAAGTTATGGTCATTTCTACGTTCCGCGCAACCTAGGCTTCAATCTAGGGCGTTGCTCCACCAGATCCAATAGTTAGGGCCTTAGAAGTCAACGCCCGAAGCATAAAATACAAGATAAATAAAACAGTTTTTCCATCGTATAAAACGAATAATTGCTACCAGTGTGAAATGAATGGTCATTTCTACGTTCCGGGCAACCTAGGCTTCACGCTAGGGCGGTGCTCCACCAGATCAAATAGTTAGGGCCTATGAAGTCAACGCCAGGAGCATAAAATACAACATAAATACAACAGACTTTCCATCGTATATAATGTATATTTGCAAACAGTGTGAAAGTAATGGTCATTTCTACGTACCGGGCAACCTAGTCTCCACTCTATGGCGTTGCTCCACCAAATCGAATAGCTAGGGCCTTAGAAGTCAACGCCAGAAGCATAAAATATAAAATAAATAGAACAGTTTTTCCATCTTATAAAACGAATAATTGCTACCAGTGTGAAAGTTATGGTTATTTCTACTTTCCGGGCAAGCTAGGCTTCACCCTATGGCGTTGTTCCACCAGATGGAATAGTTAGGGCCTTAGAAGTCAACGCCCGAAGCATAAAATACAAAATAAATAAAACAGTTTTTCCATCGTATAAAACGAATAATTGCAACCAGTATGAAACTTATGGTCATTTCTACTTTCCGGGCAACCTAGGCTTCACTCTATGGCGTTCTACCAGCACATCGAATAGCTACGGCCACAGAAGTCAACGCCTGAAGTATAAAATACAATAAAAATACAACAGTCTTTCCATCCTATAACAGGAATAGTTGCAACCCGTGTGAAAGTGATGGTCATTTCAACGTTCCAGGCAACCTAGGCTTCACTCTAGGGCGTTGTTGCACCAGATCGAATAGTTCGGGCCTAAGAAGTCAACGCCAGGAGCATAAAATACAATATAAATATAACAGTTTTTCCATCGTATAAAACGAATAATAGAAACCAGTGTGAAAGTTATGGTCATTTCTACGTTCCGGGCAACCTAGGCTTCACTCCAGGGCGTTCTCCACCAGATCAAACAGTTAGGGCCTTAGAAGTCAACGCCCGAAGCATAAAATACAAAATAAATAGAACGGTTTTTCCATTGTATAAAACGAATAAATGCTACCAGTGTAAAAGTTATGGTCTTTTCTACGTTCCGGGCAACCTAGGCTTC
The DNA here is from genome assembly GCF_051401765.1 of Calliopsis andreniformis. NCBI lineage: Eukaryota > Metazoa > Arthropoda > Insecta > Hymenoptera > Andrenidae > Calliopsis > Calliopsis andreniformis. The sequence goes on along the minus strand of NW_027480877.1, from coordinate 9,127 downwards.
AATCTAGGGCGTTGCTCCATCAGATCGAATAGTTTGGGCCTTAGAAGTCAACGCCCGAAGCATAAAATACAAAATAAATGAAACAGTTTTTCCATCGTATAAAACGAATAATTGCTACCAGTGTGAAAGTTATGGTCATTTCTACGTTTCGTGCAACCTAGGCTTCACTCTAGGGCGTTGCTCCACCAGATCGAATAGTTAGGGCCTAAGAAGTGAACGCCAGAAGCATAAAATACAATATAAATACAACAGTTTTTCCATCATATAAAACGAATGATAACAACCAGTGTGAAAGTTATGGTCATTTCTACGTGCCGGGCAACCTAGGCTTCACTCTAGGGCGTTGCTCCACCAGATCGAATATTTAGGGCCTTAGAAGTCAACGCCCGAAGCATAAAATACAAAATAAATAAAACAGTATTTCCATCATATAAAACGAATAATTGCTACCAGTGTGAAAGTTATCGTCATTTCTACGCTCCGCGCAACCTAGGCTTCACTCTAGGGCGTTGCTCCGCCAGATCGAATAGTTTGGGCCTTAGAAGTCAACGCCCGAAGCATAAAATACAAAATAAATAAAACAGTTTTTCCATCGTATAAAACGAATAATTGCTACCAGTGTGAAAGTTATCGTCATTTCTACGCTCCGCGCAACCTAGGCTTCACTCTAGGGCGTTGCTCCGCCAGATCGAATAGTTTGGGCCTTAGAAGTCAACGCCCGAAGCATAAAATACAAAATAAATAGAACGGTCTTTCCATTGTATAAAACGAATAAATGCTACCAGTGTAAAAGGTATGGTCTTTTCTACGTTCCGGGCAACGTAGGCTTCAATCTAGGGCGTTGCTCCTTCAGATCGAATAGTTTGGGCCTTAGAAGTCAACGCCCGAAGCATAAAATACAAAATAAATGAAACAGTTTTTCCATCGTATAAAACGAATAATTGCTACCAGTGTGAAAGTTATGGTCATTTCTACGTTCCGTGCAACCTAGGCTTCACTCTAGGGCGTTGCTCCACCAGATCGAATAGTTAGGGCCTTAGAAGACAACGCCCGAAGCATAAAATACAAAATAAATAAAACAGTTTTTCCATCTTATAAAACGAATAATTGCTACCAGTGTGAAAGTTATGGTTATTTCTACTATCCGGGCAACCTACGCTTCACCCTATGGCGTTGTTCCACCAGAGCGAGTAGTTAGGGCCTAAGAAGTGATCGCCAGAAGCATAAAATACAATATAAATACAACAGTTTTTCCATCATATAAAACGAATAATTGCAACCAGTGTAAAAGTTATGGTCATTTCTACGTTCCGGACAACCTAGGTTTCAGCCTAGGGCGTTGTTCCACCAGATCGAATAGTTAGGGCCTAAGAAGTGAACGCCAGAAGCATAAAATACAATATAAATACACAGTTTTTCCATCATATAAAGCGGATGATAGCAACCAGTGTGGAAGTTATGGTCACTTCTACGTTCCGGGCAACCTAGGCTTCACTTTAGGGCGTTCCTCCACCAGATCAAATAGTTAGGGCCTAAGAAGTCAACGCCAGAAGCATAAAATGCAACATAAATACAACAGACTTTCCATCGTATATAATGTATATTTGCAAACAGTGTGAAAGTAATGGACATTTCTACGTACCGGGCAAACTAGGCCCCACTCTAGGGCGTTGCTCCACCCAATCGAATACCTAGGGCCTTAGAAGTCAACGCCAGAAGCATAAAATACAATATAGATGCAAAAGTTTTTCCATCGTATAACAGGAATAACTGTAAACAGTATGAAAGTACTGGTCATTTCTACGTTCCGTGTAACCTAGGTTTTGCTCTAGGGCGTTGCTGCACCATATCGAATAGCTAGGGACTTAGAATTCAACGCCATAAGAATAAAATACAATACAAGTACAACAGTTTTTCCATCGTATAAAAAGAATAATTGCAACCAGTGTGAAAGTCATGGTCATTTCTACATTTCGAGCAACCTAGGTTTCACTCTAGAGCGTTGATCCACCTGATCGAATAGTTAGAGCCTTAGAAGTCAACGCCAGAAGCATAAAATACAATAAAGATGCAACAGTTTTTCCATCGTATAACAGGAATAACTGCAAACAGTGTCAAAGTACTGGGCATTTCTACGTTCCGGGTAACCTAGGTTTCACTTGAGGGCGTTGCTCCACCAGATCAAATAGCTTGGGACTTAGAATTCAACGCCATAAGTATAAAATACAATATAAATATAACATTTTTTCCATCGTATAAGACGAATATTGGCAACCAGTGTGAAATTTATGGTCATTTTAACGTTCCGGGCAATCTAGGCTTCACTCTAGGGCGTTGCTCCTCCAGATCAATCAGTTAGGACCTTAGAAGTCAACGCCCGAAGCATAAAATGCAAAATAAATAGAACAGCTTTTCCATTGTATAAAACGAATAAATGCTAGCAGTGTAAAAGTTATGGTCATTTCTACGTTCCGGGCAACCTAGGGTTCACCCTAGGGCGTTGTTCCACCAGATCGAATAGTTAGGGCCTAAGAAGTGAACGCCAGAAGCATAAAACACAATATAAATACAACAGTTTATCCATCATATAAAACGAATGATAGCAACCAGTGTGAAAGTTATCGTCATTTCTACGCTCCGCGCAACCTAGGCTTCACTCTAGGGCGTTGCTCCGCCAGATCGAATAGTTTGGGCCTTAGAAGTCAACGCCCGAAGCATAAAATACAAAATAAATAGAACGGTCTTTCCATTGTATAAAACGAATAAATGCTACCAGTGTAAAAGGTATGGTCTTTTCTACGTTCCGGGCAACCTAGGCTTCAATCTAGGGCGTTGCTCCTTCAGATCGAATAGTTTGGGCCTTAGAAGTCAACGCCCGAAGCATAAAATACAAAATAAATGAAACAGTTTTTCCATCGTATAAAACGAATAATTGCTACCAGTGTGAAAGTTATGGTCATTTCTACGTTCCGTGCAACCTAGGCTTCACTCTAGGGCGTTGCTCCACCAGATCGAATAGTTAGGGCCTTAGAAGACAACGCCCGAAGCATAAAATACAAAATAAATAAAACAGTTTTTCCATCGTATAAAACGAATAATTGCTACCAGTGTGAAATGAATGGTCATTTCTACGTTCCGGGCAACCTAGGCTTCACGCTAGGGCGGTGCTCCACCAAATCAAATAGTTAGGGCCTAAGAAGTCAACGCCAGAAGCATAAAATACAACATAAATACAACAGACTTTCCATCGTATATAATGTATATTTGCAAACAGTGTGAAAGTAATGGTCATTTCTACGTACCGGGCAACCTAGTCTCCACCCTAGGGCGTTGCTCCACCAAATCGAATAGCTAGGGCCTTAGAAGTCAACGCCAGAAGCATAAAATATAAAATAATTAGAACAGTTTTTCCATCGTATAAAACGAATAATTGCTACCAGTGTGAAAGTTATGGTTATTTCTACTATCCGGGCAACCTACGCTTCACCCTATGGCGTTGTTCCACCAGAGCGAGTAGTTAGGGCCTAAGAAGTGAACGCCAGAAGCATAAAATACAATATAAATACAACAGTTTTTCCATCATATAAAACGAATAATTGCAACCAGTGTAAAAGTTATGGTCATTTCTACGTTCCGGACAACATAGGCTTCAGCCTAGGGCGTTGTTCCACCAGATCGAATAGTTAGGGCCTAAGAAGTGAACGCCAGAAGCATAAAATACAATATAAATACACAGTTTTTCCATCATATAAAACGGATGATAGCAACCAGTGTGGAAGTTATGGTCACTTCTACGTTCCGGGCAACCTAGGCTTCACTTTAGGGCGTTCCTCCACCAGATCAAATAGTTAGGGCCTAAGAAGTCAACGCCAGAAGCATAAAATGCAACATAAATACAACAGACTTTCCATCGTATATAATGTATATTTGCAAACAGTGTGAAAGTAATGGACATTTCTACGTACCGGGCAAACTAGGCCCCACTCTAGGGCGTTGCTCCACCCAATCGAATACCTAGGGCCTTAGAAGTCAACGCCAGAAGCATAAAATACAATATAGATGCAAAAGTTTTTCCATCGTATAACAGGAATAACTGTAAACAGTATGAAAGTACTGGTCATTTCTACGTTCCGTGTAACCTAGGTTTTGCTCTAGGGCGTTGCTCCACCATATCGAATAGCTAGGGACTTAGAATTCAACGCCATAAGAATAAAATACAATACAAGTACAACAGTTTTTCCATCGTATAAAAAGAATAATTGCAACCAGTGTGAAAGTCATGGTCATTTCTACATTTCGAGCAACCTAGGTTTCACTCTAGAGCGTTGATCCACCTGATCGAATAGTTAGAGCCTTAGAAGTCAACGCCAGAAGCATAAAATACAATAAAGATGCAACAGTTTTTCCATCGTATAACAGGAATAACTGCAAACGGTGTCAAAGTACCGGGCATTTCTACGTTCCGGGTAACCTAGGTTTCACTTGAGGGCGTTGCTCCACCAGATCAAATAGCTTGGGACTTAGAATTCAACGCCATAAGTATAAAATACAATATAAATATAACAGTTTTTCCATCGTATAAGACGAATATTGGCAACCAGTGTGAAATTTATGGTCATTTTAACGTTCCGGGCAATCTAGGCTTCACTCTAGGGCGTTGCTCCTCCAGATCAATCAGTTAGGACCTTAGAAGTCAACGCCCGAAGCATAAAATGCAAAATAAATAGAACAGCTTTTCCATTGTATAAAACGAATAAATGCTAGCAGTGTAAAAGTTATGGTCATTTCTACGTTCCGGGCAACCTAGGCTTCACCCTAGGGCGTTGTTCCACCAGATCGAATAGTTAGGGCCTAAGAAGTGAACGCCAGAAGCATAAAACACAATATAAATACAACAGTTTATCCATCATATAAAACGAATGATAGCAACCAGTGTGAAAGTTATGGTCATTTCTACGTTCCGGGCAACCTAGGCTTCACTCTAGGCCGTTGTTCCACCAGATCGAATAGATAGGGCCTAAGAAGTGAACGCCAGAAGCATAAAATACAATATAAATACAACAGTTTTTCCATCATATAAAACGAATGATAACAACCAGTGTGAAAGTTATGGTCATTTCTACGTGCCGGGCAACCTAGGCTTCACTCTAGGGCGTTGCTCCACCAGATCGAATATTTAGGGCCTTAGAAGTCAACGCCCGAAGCATAAAATACAAAATAAATAAAACAGTATTTCCATCATATAAAACGAATAATTGCTACCAGTGTGAAAGTTATCGTCAGTTCTGCGCTCCGCGCAACCTAGGCTTCACTCTAGGGCGTTGCTCCGCCAGATCGAATAGTTTGGGCCTTAGAAGTCAACGCCCGAAGCATAAAATACAAAATAAATAAAACAGTTTTTCCATCGTATAAAACGAATAATTGCTACCAGTGTGAAAGTTATCGTCATTTCTACGCTCCGCGCAACCTAGGCTTCACTCTAGGGCGTTGCTCCGCCAGATCGAATAGTTTGGGCCTTAGAAGTCAACGCCCGAAGCATAAAATACAAAATAAATAGAACGGTCTTTCCATTGTATAAAACGAATAAATGCTACCAGTGTAAAAGTTATGGTCTTTTCTACGTTCCGGGCAACCTAGGCTTCAATCTAGGGCGTTGCTCCTTCAGATCGAATAGTTTGGGCCTTAGAAGTCAACGCCCGAAGCATAAAATACAAAATAAATGAAACAGTTTTTCCATCGTATAAAACGAATAATTGCTACCAGTGTGAAAGTTATGGTCATTTCTACGTTCCGTGCAACCTAGGCTTCACTCTATGGCGTTGCTCCACCAGATCGAATAGTTAGGGCCTTAGAAGACAACGCCCGAAGCATAAAATACAAAATAAATAAAACAGTTTTTCCATCGTATAAAACGAATAATTGCTACCAGTGTGAAATAAATGGTCATTTCTACGTTCCGGGCAACCTAGGCTTCACGCTAGGGCGGTGCTCCACCAGATCAAATAGTTAGGGCCTAAGAAGTCAACGCCAGGAGCATAAAATACAACATAAATACAACAGACTTTCCATCGTATATAATGTATATTTGCAAACAGTGTGAAAGTAATGGTCATTTCTACGTACCGGGCAACCTAGTCTCCACCCTAGGGCGTTGCTCCACCAAATCGAATAGCTAGGGCCTTAGAAGTCAACGCCAGAAGCATAAAATATAAAATAATTAGAACAGTTTTTCCATCGTATAAAACGAATAAATGCAACCAGTGTGAAAGTTATGGTTATTTCTACTATCCGGGCAACCTAGGCTTCACCCTATGGCGTTGTTCCACCAGAGCGAGTAGTTAGGGCCTAAGAAGTGAACGCCAGAAGCATAAAATACAATATAAATACAACAGTTTTTACATCATATAAAACGAATAATTGCAACCAGTGTAAAAGTTATGGTCATTTCTACGTTCCGGACAACCTAGGCTTCAGCCTAGGGCGTTGTTCCACCAGATCGAATAGTTAGGGCCTAAGAAGTGAACGCCAGAAGCATAAAATACAATATAAATACACAGTTTTTCCATCATATAAAACGGATGATAGCAACCAGTGTGGAAGTTATGGTCACTTCTACGTTCCGGGCAACCTAGGCTTCACTTTAGGGCGTTCCTCCACCAGATCAAATAGTTAGGGCCTAAGAAGTCAACGCCAGAAGCATAAAATGCAACATAAATACAACAGACTTTCCATCGTATATAATGTATATTTGCAAACAGTGTGAAAGTAATGGACATTTCTACGTACCGGGCAAACTAGGCCCCACTCTAGGGCGTTGCTCCACCCAATCGAATACCTAGGGCCTTAGAAGTCAACGCCAGAAGCATAAAATACAATATAGATGCAAAAGTTTTTCCATCGTATAACAGGAATAACTGTAAACAGTATGAAAGTACTGGTCATTTCTACGTTCCGTGTAACCTAGGTTTTGCTCTAGGGCGTTGCTGCACCATATCGAATAGCTAGGGACTTAGAATTCAACGCCATAAGAATAAAATACAATACAAGTACAACAGTTTTTCCATCGTATAAAAAGAATAATTGCAACCAGTGTGAAAGTCATGGTCATTTCTACATTTCGAGCAACCTAGGTTTCACTCTAGAGCGTTGATCCACCTGATCGAATAGTTAGAGCCTTAGAAGTCAACGCCAGAAGCATAAAATACAATAAAGATGCAACAGTTTTTCCATCGTACAACAGGAATAACTGCAAACAGTGTCAAAGTACTGGGCATTTCTACGTTCCGGGTAACCTAGGTTTCACTTGAGGGCGTTGCTCCACCAGATCAAATAGCTTGGGACTTAGAATTCAACGCCATAAGTATAAAATACAATATAAATATAACATTTTTTCCATCGTATAAGACGAATATGGGCAACCAGTGTGAAATTTATGGTCATTTTAACGTTCCGGGCAATCTAGGCTTCACTCTAGGGCGTTGCTCCTCCAGATCAATCAGTTAGGACCTTAGAAGTCAACGCCCGAAGCATAAAATGCAAAATAAATAGAACAGCTTTTCCATTGTATAAAACGAATAAATGCTAGCAGTGTAAAAGTTATGGTCATTTCTACGTTCCGGGCAACCTAGGCTTCACCCTAGGGCGTTGTTCCACCAGATCGAATAGTTAGGGCCTAAGAAGTGAACGCCAGAAGCATAAAACACAATATAAATACAACAGTTTATCCATCATATAAAACGAATGATAGCAACCAGTGTGAAAGTTATGGTCATTTCTACGTTCCGGGCAACCTAGGCTTCACTCTAGGCCGTTGTTCCACCAGATCGAATAGTTAGGGCCTAAGAAGTGAACGCCAGAAGCATAAAATACAATATAAATACAACAGTTTTTCCATCATATAAAACGAATGATAACAACCAGTGTGAAAGTTATGGTCATTTCTACGTGCCGGGCAACCTAGGCTTCACTCTAGGGCGTTGCTCCACCAGATCGAATATTTAGGGCCTTAGAAGTCAACGCCCGAAGCATAAAATACAAAATAAATAAAACAGTATTTCCATCATATAAAACGAATAATTGCTACCAGTGTGAAAGTTATCGTCATTTCTACGCTCCGCGCAACCTAGGCTTCACTCTAGGGCGTTGCTCCGCCAGATCGAATAGTTTGGGCCTTAGAAGTCAACGCCCGAAGCATAAAATACAAAATAAATAAAACAGTTTTTCCATCGTATAAAACGAATAATTGCTACCAGTGTGAAAGTTATCGTCATTTCTACGCTCCGCGCAACCTAGGCTTCACTCTAGGGCGTTGCTCCGCCAGATCGAATAGTTTGGGCCTTAGAAGTCAACGCCCGAAGCATAAAATACAAAATAAATAGAACGGTCTTTCCATTGTATAAAACGAATAAATGCTACCAGTGTAAAAGGTATGGTCTTTTCTACGTTCCGGGCAACCTAGGCTTCAATCTAGGGCGTTGCTCCTTCAGATCGAATAGTTTGGGCCTTAGAAGTCAACGCCCGAAGCATAAAATACAAAATAAATGAAACAGTTTTTCCATCGTATAAAACGAATAATTGCTACCAGTGTGAAAGTTATGGTCATTTCTACGTTCCGTGCAACCTAGGCTTCACTCTAGGGCGTTGCTCCACCAGATCGAATAGTTAGGGCCTTAGAAGACAACGCCCGAAGCATAAAATACAAAATAAATAAAACAGTTTTTCCATCGTATAAAACGAATAATTGCTACCAGTGTGAAAGTTATGGTTATTTCTACTATCCGGGCAACCTACGCTTCACCCTATGGCGTTGTTCCACCAGAGCGAGTAGTTAGGGCCTAAGAAGTGATCGCCAGAAGCATAAAATACAATATAAATACAACAGTTTTTCCATCATATAAAACGAATAATTGCAACCAGTGTAAAAGTTATGGTCATTTCTACGTTCCGGACAACCTAGGCTTCAGCCTAGGGCGTTGTTCCACCAGATCGAATAGTTAGGGCCTAAGAAGTGAACGCCAGAAGCATAAAATACAATATAAATACACAGTTTTTCCATCATATAAAGCGGATGATAGCAACCAGTGTGGAAGTTATGGTCACTTCTACGTTCCGGGCAACCTAGGCTTCA